>NW_027118578.1:0-93511 GCF_036417845.1 Apteryx mantelli | reverse complement strand
TGGAACGGCCTGTCCGCAGAGGAGAACTGACGCACGGTAAACGTGAATACGCTAGACCTCCGCTACGTCACGGGCGTTTGTTTACGTCCGTGCGTTCCAATCTCTAGTTGCGCATTCGGGACGCGGCATCTGCCCGCTATCCGACTCCTCCGTGTAGCGTAGAAGGCGCTGTACAGCTGCCGGTCTCTACGGGAGGTTGTTAGTGAGAAGGAGAACGGTGTATTCCAGCTCGCGACCGCCAAACGGGCTCCTTTAGGTCCGCTTTCAGACTTGGGGCCTACTTCATCGGTCCGCTTGGACGTGGTTTCTTGGGGGAACGCTAGTGCTTTCCCTGTGCTTTTCCTGCGTCGAAACCGGTAGTTTATAGGCCAGAGCGGTTATGCCGTACCTTCCTTTGAGAGGCGTTTCGTCCGCGTCTCGGGCTTCGGGGAAAATCAATTGGACGGAATTGCCGAAGGCGCGCCTTGAAATAGGCGGTAAATCTAGAAGCGTGTCTGAATCGCGAGGGGCTCGTAACTTGGTCTTTGTCCTCAACGTCTGCTTTTCTTTCGCTCTTATTGCAGGCTTCCCTCCAACGATCGGCGTCGCTGCGGCGTCTCGTGTTTCACGGGCAGCGGTCTCTGCTCAGTAAGGACGTGAGAACTCCTGCGCTCCCGGAGAGCCCGGGATCCCTGCTCCGGGCTGGTCATTTTAGGCCTTTGTGCGGAGCGTTCTTTCTAGCTACGCGCCCCGCGTGAGCCTCTCCTTCGGCCGTTTTCCCAAGGCGGCGGAAACGCTTCTGGGAAACGCCGTCGTTTCCGAAACGTTTCGCCGTGTCCTTGCCGGTAGGGGATACCGTGAGAGCGGGCAGAGGCGGCCGACGTCTGTGCGAGGAAAGAAGCGTGGCGCAAAGAAGGGACCTCTTTGGCCCGCCTGGTCCGCTTTAGAGAGTTTTCTTTTGGACCCGAAGATCGGGTCTGCGAGTGCCGCGCTCAGCGCACGCGTTTGTTCCCCCCCCCCCCCCCGTTCTTTTAGCAAGACCGTGCGTGTCCTCGAGCTGTTTGTCCCGAGGGGGGAGTCGCTGCGGGAATTGCTGGGGAGGCCCTGACGGCGGGACGTGAAAAAGACGCCTTTGACCGCGTGCGTGCGGCCGAAGGAACGTCAGCCCAAGAATCCGAAGAAGACATGCCGCGTGCCAGCATCTCGTACCGTTTAATAATAAAAACCGAGCAGTCTGTCAAGCAAATAGCGCGGCTTGCTTTGGGCTGTTTATTTTGTTTAACGATCAGTAAAGGCGAGAGGTCGAAAGTTCTAAAGAAGAACGGCTGCTTCTTGGAACGCTTGCAAATTGTCCCGTTAAGTAGGTGGGTGGTTTTTTTGTTTTCGTTTTGTTTTTTTAAGTGCAGCCTCTGACTCTTTTTTGTCTGTGGAGTATTTTGCAACGATGTTCAAAGGAAAGCGCTGTTACTGAAGCCTCTAGGAGCAGCGGCTCGAGCACGACACGCGGCGACGCTGCGCCTCGCAGCAGGCGCTGTAAATAAGGGCAGATGAGCCGAGGCGAGGGTGGTGAAATGTCTGCAAAGGGCGGGCGGGGGGGGCTCTGCAGCGGTGTGCGCGTGCCGGGGGCGGCCGCGCGCCCTGCTGCCCTCGGGGCGTCCAAAAAGCGGTACGGCACGATAAAGGGGGGCGCGCATGCGCACTGGGTTCCGCCGTGCTCACTGCTGCCACCCTGTGTCCAAAAATCGGTACTGCACCCTGTGGGGGGGGCGCGCGTGCGCACAGCGTTCCGCCGCGCTCACTGCTGCCACCCTGTGTCCAAAAAGCGGTACTGCACCCGGTGGGGGGGGCGCGCGTGCGCACTGGGTTCCGCCGTGCTCACTGCTGCCACCCTGTGTCCAAAAATCGGTACTGCACCCTGTGGGGGGGCTCGTGTGCGCACTGGGTTCCGCCGTGCTCACTGCTGCCACCCTGTGTCCAAAAAGCGGTACTGCACCCGGTGGGGGGGGCGCGCACGCGCACAGCGTTCCGCCGCGCTCACTGCTGCCACCCTGTGTCCAAAAAGCGGTACTGCACCCGGTGGGGGGGGCGCGCATGCGCAGACAGCCGGCGCGCACATGCTCAGTGCCGGTCGCCATGTTTGCTGCTGCTCTCCGCCGTTTCGGTAACGGGTAAGCGAATGGAGCGTGCTCGTCGCCCCTTCCCGGTGCTCTTGGAGCGGCCACGGGCTCGGGCAGCCTCGGGGCGCTCGCTGGGAGTCCCGGGCTGCCGCGGCGGGCTGCGGTTCGCACGCGTGAGCCGCCCGGCTGCAGCGCCGCGGCGCGAGCATGCCATTGCGGGTCTCGCCTCCCTTCGTGCTCCCCCCCGCCCCTCGGGCTCCCCGGCTCCCCCCCGCCCCTCGGGATTCCCCGCTCCACCCGCCCCTCGCGCTCCCCCCCGCTTCTCGGGCTCCCCTCGCGCTCCCCCCCACCCCCGCGCTCCCCCCTGCTTCTCGGGCTCCCCTCGCGCTCCCCCCCCGCTCCTCGGGCTCCCCCTGCTCCCCTCGCGCTCCGCCCCGCCCCTCGCGCTCCCCCCCGCTTCTCGGGCTCCCCTCGCGCTCCCCCTGCTCCCCTCGCGCTCCCCCTGCTCCCCTCGCGCTCCCCCCCGCTTCTCGGGCTCCCCTCGCGCTCCCCCCCGCTTCTCGGGCTCCCCTCGCGCTCCCCCCCGCTTCTCGGGCTCCCCCCTGCTTCTCAGGCTCTTCTCACGCTCCCCCCCGCTCCTCGGGCTCCCCTTGCTCCCCTCGCGCTCTGCCCCGCCCCTCGCACTCCCCCTGCTCCCCTCGCGCTCCCCCCCGCTTCTCGGGCTCCCCCCTGCTTCTCAGGCTCCTCTCGGGCTCCCCTTGCTCCCCTCGCGCTCCGCCCCGCCCCTCGCGCTCCCCCTGGTCCCCTCGCGCTCCCCCCCGCCCCCGCGCTCCCCCCCCGCTTCTCGGGCTCCCCTCGTGCTCCCCCCCGCTCCTCGGGCCCCCCTGCTCCCCTCACGCTCCCCCCCGCCTCTCGCGCTCCCCTCGCACTCCGCCCCGCCCCTCGGGCTCCCCTCGCTCCCCCCCGCCCCTCGGGCTCCCTCTGCTCCCCTCCCGCTCCCCTCGCTCCCCCCCGCCCCTCGGGCTCCCTCTGCTCCCCTCCCGCTCCCCTCGCTCCCCCCCGCCCCTCCCGCTCCCCTCGCTCCCCCCCCCCCGCGCTGTCCGAGCCGGCACGTGCGCGGTGCTCAAGCGTCACTGCCGCCGCAGTCCGTTGGCGAGCGGCGCATGCGCGGCGGCGGGGAAGCAAGATGGCGGCGAGCAGGGAGGGCGTTTTCGCTCGGCGGCGGCGGCGGCGGGTGAGTGCGGAGGTGGCGTGGAGTGAAGGATGTGGGGCCCCCGGGTGAGGCGAACGCATAGGTTCGGGGGGCGTCGGGCTGCATCCTGCCCGCTGCGGCCGTCGCTGCGTGGAGGCGGCGGTGCGGGGCGAGTGGGGGGGCGGGCTGGGACCCGGCGCCGTGCCCGGAGCGCGGGTGTGACTTTGCGTTTTGCGTGCGCGGCGTTTAGGGCGCCAGTTCGTTGGCAGCGCGGGCCGGGGCACGCGCTCGCCCCTGCGGAGGCGGCGCGGCGGAGCGGAGCGGGGGGGCAGGCGGGCCCCGGAGCAGGGTTGCGGCGCGGCGTCGGCCCTGTAGTGTTTCCAAACGGCTTACCCCGTAACGTACGATGCAAAGCGGTGTATTAAGACCTTTCCTTTGAGGGAAAGAAGGAAAAAGAAAGAAAGGGGGGAAAGAAAAAAAAAAAAACCACGGGAAAGAGAAAAAGAACGCGTGTAAATCGAAGTGTTTTGTTGGAAGCGAAATGCAATTTTCTGTCTTTGTTACAGAGGCGGAACCGACAATAGCAAATGCTGACAAAGAGCAAAGCCGGACGAGCGAGCGGTTTTTTGCGTTTACTCCCGAAGGGGCGGGCTGAAAGGAGGAAGCAAAAATGCAGCAGCGGACCCTCGATCTCCCCAGAAGCTGCGACAGTAGGAGGCGTTCTGGCCCGGGTAACCAAGGTAACTCTTGATGCGGAACGTTCGTTCTTTCGGCCTCCCTCCCGGAGGCAGCGCTGAGGACTAAGCGACCCGTTGCTGCCCTGCGCCTCTTGTTAACCGTAGCTGCCTTAGTTTTGCTTCGGTCGTTTGTATTTTGTTTTGTTATCGTACACGCGTACGTAGAAAAGGAAAGATAGGATATTTAATTTTTAGATTCGTTGCCACGGCTGAAGCTGAAGAGACAGAAAAACGTAAGCGAGCCGAAGTAATAAAATTAAAGGGAACCGAGCGAGAGCCGTCTCCGTCGCCCCGAAAGGGAAAGCCCGTTCCTCCCGGTGAGGAAGGTTCGCCGGTAATAGCGATCGGAATAACAGATGAGCGACATCTAACGGAAGGTGCGTACGCGTTACGGAAAGGACGCTGCGTCCATCCGTTTCCGTGCGCGTGACTCTCTGCATCTGTGAAGCGTCGTGCTTTAAGAGCTCCAAGACGGCAAATTCCCGTCTTCGGGGAACGGCGGTCAGGTGGCCAGAGAGAGAGGGAGAGGCAAGCGTGCGAATTGTAAAACGAAGAGGAAGGCTCATTTAGCGCGACCCCAGGTTAATTGCCTGGCAATGGTCTTTGGGGCAGCAGGAAGACGGCAGCTCGAAGAAAAGGTAAAGCCTTGCGGAATTAGGACTCCTTCCTTCTCGTGTAGTAGATCCGCTTTTGTGCTTAGAAACAACTTTGGATTGTTAATTTCTGCTGAGCTTTGAATACGTCACGTCACGGACTCTTAGGCGACACGGGGGAGTTCAGCTGCGCAGCCTGCCAGAGGAACGTCGCCCACGAGGCCTCGCTAGCCTTGAGGAGCTGTAGGCGCCGATGCACGTGGCTCGTTCTGTCGGGCGCGAAGAGGTTTGCTTTGGCTGCCGAAATTTCAGCTTGGCTTTGCGCCCTGTAGCGGTGGTATTTTTGTATTTCTAAATTGTGTTAATGCTAGGCGTTCGGCACATCGGGGAACGACTGTGTGCTGCCGTGAAGAACTGCAGGCTCCCGCCCTCAGCCCTTTCTCGGCAAGTTATCGGGTGTCGAGAGCGGCCGGGAGACTCCGAATGCCGGCGGAAAGGTTCTCTGCCCGCTCCTGACGAGGAGCCTTCGGCCGCGGGAAGGTCGGCGGCGTCCTTCCCGGACTCGTGAGTAATAAGCCGCGGTTCGCGGGCCGGCAGGGCAGGGGAGGGGAGGGGAGGGGGGGGGGGAATAGCGCCTGGTAGCCCGGCGGCTCCGGCGTCGCCGTTGCTAGCGGGGCCCCGAGGTCCATGTGAAGCCTCAGCTGCCTGTCGGGAGCTTTGTTTTGGTGTGTTTACCTGGCAAAAGCAGCGAGGGAGGCCTCAAAGAAGAATTTTCGTGCCTAGGTGGGTAAGCTGCGACCCCAGCTGTCTTTGCCTTGCTTTGCCGCTTAGTGTCGTAACGGCGACTTGGGAGCCCGCGATAAAAACCGTTCCGGGGCCGAAGGGAGGCCCTGCGTTTGCCCCGCTTGGGAAACCGTCGTTAAAGCTTGGGGGGGGGGGCCGAGCTCCGAAAGGAGACTCTGCCGGTGACCTCGGTGGTCCGATTCGTTTGCAGGCTGACGTTCCGAGGGCCGGCGAGCGGAAGAGGAGCAGCTCAGCCCGTTCGGTTGATTTCGGCGATCCTGTTTTAAGGAAGCGCGTAAGTGCAGACGGGGTCTGGGAGGCTTTTCGCCCGAGACGGGAAAGAGCGAGGAAGACTGGAGAGCGTGGAAAAACTAGGTGCCGCGGGTACTGAAGCTGTTAAGGGCTGAGAGAATTTGGGCTTAAGCATCTGAAAGGGGCTGCTAACGCGCAAGGAGCGGTAAAATACCATCGCTGGACAGCAGGCTCCTTTCCGGCCCTCCGTCCCCCTCTGCAGCCTTCTCGTTCTGTTTGTTTCTGTTCCTCTTTTCTGGCTGGGCTGTGCAGCGATCCCGGAAGGACGTGTCTTTTGAGGTGTGCCTTTGCGAAGGTGGTTCGGCTGCCTGGGGGGATGGATCAAAGCCTTTGAGGCTCCCTCCGATCTGTTTCATTTCCTTTTGAATTTCTTCCTTTCTTTGCTTTCTCCTAGGGCGTCTGTCAGCTAACGAGTAAAGAAGATGGAACGGCCTGTCCGCAGAGGAGAACTGACGCACGGTAAACGTGAATACGCTAGACCTCCGCTACGTCACGGGCGTTTGTTTACGTCCGTGCGTTCCAATCTCTAGTTGCGCATTCGGGACGCGGCATCTGCCCGCTATCCGACTCCTCCGTGTAGCGTAGAAGGCGCTGTACAGCTGCCGGTCTCTACGGGAGGTTGTTAGTGAGAAGGAGAACGGTGTATTCCAGCTCGCGACTGCCAAACGGGCTCCTTTAGGTCCGCTTTCAGACTTGGGGCCTACTTCATCGGTCCGCTTGGACGTGGTTTCTTGGGGGGAACGCTAGTGCTTTCCCTGTGCTTTTCCTGCGTCGAAACCGGTAGTTTATAGGCCAGAGCGGTTATGCCGTACCTTCCTTTGAGAGGCGTTTCGTCCGCGTCTCGGGCTTCGGGGAAAATCAATTGGACGGAATTGCCGAAGGCGCGCCTTGAAATAGGCGGTAAATCTAGAAGCGTGTCTGAATCGCGAGGGGCTCGTAACTTGGTCTTTGTCCTCAACGTCTGCTTTTCTTTCGCTCTTATTGCAGGCTTCCCTCCAACGATCGGCGTCGCTGCGGCGTCTCGTGTTTCACGGGCAGCGGTCTCTGCTCAGTAAGGACGTGAGAACTCCTGCGCTCCCGGAGAGCCCGGGATCCCTGCTCCGGGCTGGTCATTTTAGGCCTTTGTGCGGAGCGTTCTTTCTAGCTACGCGCCCCGCGTGAGCCTCTCCTTCGGCCGTTTTCCCAAGGCGGCGGAAACGCTTCTGGGAAACGCCGTCGTTTCCGAAACGTTTCGCCGTGTCCTTGCCGGTAGGGGATACCGTGAGAGCGGGCAGAGGCGGCCGACGTCTGTGCGAGGAAAGAAGCGTGGCGCAAAGAAGGGACCTCTTTGGCCCGCCTGGTCCGCTTTAGAGAGTTTTCTTTTGGACCCGAAGATCGGGTCTGCGAGTGCCGCGCTCAGCGCACGCGTTTGTTCCCCCCCCCCCCGTTCTTTTAGCAAGACCGTGCGTGTCCTCGAGCTGTTTGTCCCGAGGGGGGAGTCGCTGCGGGAATTGCTGGGGAGGCCCTGACGGCGGGACGTGAAAAAGACGCCTTTGACCGCGTGCGTGCGGCCGAAGGAACGTCAGCCCAAGAATCCGAAGAAGACATGCCGCGTGCCAGCATCTCGTACCGTTTAATAATAAAAACCGAGCAGTCTGTCAAGCAAATAGCGCGGCTTGCTTTGGGCTGTTTATTTTGTTTAACGATCAGTAAAGGCGAGAGGTCGAAAGTTCTAAAGAAGAACGGCTGCTTCTTGGAACGCTTGCAAATTGTCCCGTTAAGTAGGTGGGTGGTTTTTTTGTTTTCGTTTTGTTTTTTTAAGTGCAGCCTCTGACTCTTTTTTGTCTGTGGAGTATTTTGCAACGATGTTCAAAGGAAAGCGCTGTTACTGAAGCCTCTAGGAGCAGCGGCTCGAGCACGACACGCGGCGACGCTGCGCCTCGCAGCAGGCGCTGTAAATAAGGGCAGATGAGCCGAGGCGAGGGTGGTGAAATGTCTGCAAAGGGCGGGCGGGGGGGCTCTGCAGCGGTGTGCGCGTGCCGGGGGCGGCCGCGCGCCCTGCTGCCCTCGGGGCGTCCAAAAAGCGGTACGGCACGATAAAGGGGGGCGCGCATGCGCACTGGGTTCCGCCGTGCTCACTGCTGCCACCCTGTGTCCAAAAATCGGTACTGCACCCTGTGGGGGGGGCGCGCGTGCGCACAGCGTTCCGCCGCGCTCACTGCTGCCACCCTGTGTCCAAAAAGCGGTACTGCACCCGGTGGGGGGGGCGCGCGTGCGCACTGGGTTCCGCCGTGCTCACTGCTGCCACCCTGTGTCCAAAAATCGGTACTGCACCCTGTGGGGGGGCTCGTGTGCGCACTGGGTTCCGCCGTGCTCACTGCTGCCACCCTGTGTCCAAAAAGCGGTACTGCACCCGGTGGGGGGGGCGCGCACGCGCACAGCGTTCCGCCGCGCTCACTGCTGCCACCCTGTGTCCAAAAAGCGGTACTGCACCCGGTGGGGGGGGCGCGCATGCGCAGACAGCCGGCGCGCACATGCTCAGTGCCGGTCGCCATGTTTGCTGCTGCTCTCCGCCGTTTCGGTAACGGGTAAGCGAATGGAGCGTGCTCGTCGCCCCTTCCCGGTGCTCTTGGAGCGGCCACGGGCTCGGGCAGCCTCGGGGCGCTCGCTGGGAGTCCCGGGCTGCCGCGGCGGGCTGCGGTTCGCACGCGTGAGCCGCCCGGCTGCAGCGCCGCGGCGCGAGCATGCCATTGCGGGTCTCGCCTCCCTTCGTGCTCCCCCCCGCCCCTCGGGCTCCCCGGCTCCCCCCCGCCCCTCGGGATTCCCCGCTCCACCCGCCCCTCGCGCTCCCCCCCGCTTCTCGGGCTCCCCTCGCGCTCCCCCCCACCCCCGCGCTCCCCCCTGCTTCTCGGGCTCCCCTCGCGCTCCCCCCCCGCTCCTCGGGCTCCCCCTGCTCCCCTCGCGCTCCGCCCCGCCCCTCGCGCTCCCCCCCGCTTCTCGGGCTCCCCTCGCGCTCCCCCTGCTCCCCTCGCGCTCCCCCTGCTCCCCTCGCGCTCCCCCTGCTCCCCTCGCGCTCCGCCCCGCCCCTCGGGCTCCCCCTGCTCCCCTCGCGCTCCCCCCCGCTTCTCGGGCTCCCCTCGCGCTCCCCCCCGCTTCTCGGGCTCCCCCCTGCTTCTCAGGCTCTTCTCACGCTCCCCCCCGCTCCTCGGGCTCCCCTTGCTCCCCTCGCGCTCTGCCCCGCCCCTCGCACTCCCCCTGCTCCCCTCGCGCTCCCCCCCGCTTCTCGGGCTCCCCCCTGCTTCTCAGGCTCCTCTCGGGCTCCCCTTGCTCCCCTCGCGCTCCGCCCCGCCCCTCGCGCTCCCCCTGGTCCCCTCGCGCTCCCCCCCGCCCCCGCGCTCCCCCCCCGCTTCTCGGGCTCCCCTCGTGCTCCCCCCCGCTCCTCGGGCCCCCCTGCTCCCCTCACGCTCCCCCCCCGCCTCTCGCGCTCCCCTCGCACTCCGCCCCGCCCCTCGGGCTCCCCTCGCTCCCCCCCGCCCCTCGGGCTCCCTCTGCTCCCCTCCCGCTCCCCTCGCTCCCCCCCGCCCCTCCCGCTCCCCTCGCTCCCCCCCCCCCGCGCTGTCCGAGCCGGCACGTGCGCGGTGCTCAAGCGTCACTGCCGCCGCAGTCCGTTGGCGAGCGGCGCATGCGCGGCGGCGGGGAAGCAAGATGGCGGCGAGCAGGGAGGGCGTTTTCGCTCGGCGGCGGCGGCGGCGGGTGAGTGCGGAGGTGGCGTGGAGTGAAGGATGTGGGGCCCCCGGGTGAGGCGAACGCATAGGTTCGGGGGGCGTCGGGCTGCATCCTGCCCGCTGCGGCCGTCGCTGCGTGGAGGCGGCGGTGCGGGGCGAGTGGGGGGGCGGGCTGGGACCCGGCGCCGCGCCGGGAGCGCGGGTGTGACTTTGCGTTTTGCGTGCGCGGCGTTTAGGGCGCCAGTTCGTTGGCAGCGCGGGCCGGGGCACGCGCTCGCCCCTGCGGAGGCGGCGCGGCGGAGCGGAGCGGGGGGGCAGGCGGGCCCCGGAGCAGGGTTGCGGCGCGGCGTCGGCCCTGTAGTGTTTCCAAACGGCTTACCCCGTAACGTACGATGCAAAGCGGTGTATTAAGACCTTTCCTTTGAGGGAAAGAAGGAAAAAGAAAGAAAGGGGGGAAAGAAAAAAAAAAAAACCACGGGAAAGAGAAAAAGAACGCGTGTAAATCGAAGTGTTTTGTTGGAAGCGAAATGCAATTTTCTGTCTTTGTTACAGAGGCGGAACCGACAATAGCAAATGCTGACAAAGAGCAAAGCCGGACGAGCGAGCGGTTTTTTGCGTTTACTCCCGAAGGGGCGGGCTGAAAGGAGGAAGCAAAAATGCAGCAGCGGACCCTCGATCTCCCCAGAAGCTGCGACAGTAGGAGGCGTTCTGGCCCGGGTAACCAAGGTAACTCTTGATGCGGAACGTTCGTTCTTTCGGCCTCCCTCCCGGAGGCAGCGCTGAGGACTAAGCGACCCGTTGCTGCCCTGCGCCTCTTGTTAACCGTAGCTGCCTTAGTTTTGCTTCGGTCGTTTGTATTTTGTTTTGTTATCGTACACGCGTACGTAGAAAAGGAAAGATAGGATATTTAATTTTTAGATTCGTTGCCACGGCTGAAGCTGAAGAGACAGAAAAACGTAAGCGAGCCGAAGTAATAAAATTAAAGGGAACCGAGCGAGAGCCGTCTCCGTCGCCCCGAAAGGGAAAGCCCGTTCCTCCCGGTGAGGAAGGTTCGCCGGTAATAGCGATCGGAATAACAGATGAGCGACATCTAACGGAAGGTGCGTACGCGTTACGGAAAGGACGCTGCGTCCATCCGTTTCCGTGCGCGTGACTCTCTGCATCTGTGAAGCGTCGTGCTTTAAGAGCTCCAAGACGGCAAATTCCCGTCTTCGGGGAACGGCGGTCAGGTGGCCAGAGAGAGAGGGAGAGGCAAGCGTGCGAATTGTAAAACGAAGAGGAAGGCTCATTTAGCGCGACCCCAGGTTAATTGCCTGGCAATGGTCTTTGGGGCAGCAGGAAGACGGCAGCTCGAAGAAAAGGTAAAGCCTTGCGGAATTAGGACTCCTTCCTTCTCGTGTAGTAGATCCGCTTTTGTGCTTAGAAACAACTTTGGATTGTTAATTTCTGCTGAGCTTTGAATACGTCACGTCACGGACTCTTAGGCGACACGGGGGAGTTCAGCTGCGCAGCCTGCCAGAGGAACGTCGCCCACGAGGCCTCGCTAGCCTTGAGGAGCTGTAGGCGCCGATGCACGTGGCTCGTTCTGTCGGGCGCGCAGAGGTTTGCTTTGGCTGCCGAAATTTCAGCTTGGCTTTGCGCCCTGTAGCGGTGGTATTTTTGTATTTCTAAATTGTGTTAATGCTAGGCGTTCGGCACATCGGGGAACGACTGTGTGCTGCCGTGAAGAACTGCAGGCTCCCGCCCTCAGCCCTTTCTCGGCAAGTTATCGGGTGTCGAGAGCGGCCGGGAGACTCCGAATGCCGGCGGAAAGGTTCTCTGCCCGCTCCTGACGAGGAGCCTTCGGCCGCGGGAAGGTCGGCGGCGTCCTTCCCGGACTCGTGAGTAATAAGCCGCGGTTCGCGGGCCGGCAGGGCAGGGGAGGGGAGGGGAGGGGGGGGGGGAATAGCGCCTGGTAGCCCGGCGGCTCCGGCGTCGCCGTTGCTAGCGGGGCCCCGAGGTCCATGTGAAGCCTCAGCTGCCTGTCGGGAGCTTTGTTTTGGTGTGTTTACCTGGCAAAAGCAGCGAGGGAGGCCTCAAAGAAGAATTTTCGTGCCTAGGTGGGTAAGCTGCGACCCCAGCTGTCTTTGCCTTGCTTTGCCGCTTAGTGTCGTAACGGCGACTTGGGAGCCCGCGATAAAAACCGTTCCGGGGCCGAAGGGAGGCCCTGCGTTTGCCCCGCTTGGGAAACCGTCGTTAAAGCTTGGGGGGGGGGCCGAGCTCCGAAAGGAGACTCTGCCGGTGACCTCGGTGGTCCGATTCGTTTGCAGGCTGACGTTCCGAGGGCCGGCGAGCGGAAGAGGAGCAGCTCAGCCCGTTCGGTTGATTTCGGCGATCCTGTTTTAAGGAAGCGCGTAAGTGCAGACGGGGTCTGGGAGGCTTTTCGCCCGAGATGGGAAAGAGCGAGGAAGACTGGAGAGCGTGGAAAAACTAGGTGCCGCGGGTACTGAAGCTGTTAAGGGCTGAGAGAATTTGGGCTTAAGCATCTGAAAGGGGCTGCTAACGCGCAAGGAGCGGTAAAATACCATCGCTGGACAGCAGGCTCCTTTCCGGCCCTCCGTCCCCCTCTGCAGCCTTCTCGTTCTGTTTGTTTCTGTTCCTCTTTTCTGGCTGGGCTGTGCAGCGATCCCGGAAGGACGTGTCTTTTGAGGTGTGCCTTTGCGAAGGTGGTTCGGCTGCCTGGGGGGATGGATCAAAGCCTTTGAGGCTCCCTCCGATCTGTTTCATTTCCTTTTGAATTTCTTCCTTTCTTTGCTTTCTCCTAGGGCGTCTGTCAGCTAACGAGTAAAGAAGATGGAACGGCCTGTCCGCAGAGGAGAACTGACGCACGGTAAACGTGAATACGCTAGACCTCCGCTACGTCACGGGCGTTTGTTTACGTCCGTGCGTTCCAATCTCTAGTTGCGCATTCGGGACGCGGCATCTGCCCGCTATCCGACTCCTCCGTGTAGCGTAGAAGGCGCTGTACAGCTGCCGGTCTCTACGGGAGGTTGTTAGTGAGAAGGAGAACGGTGTATTCCAGCTCGCGACTGCCAAACGGGCTCCTTTAGGTCCGCTTTCAGACTTGGGGCCTACTTCATCGGTCCGCTTGGACGTGGTTTCTTGGGGGGAACGCTAGTGCTTTCCCTGTGCTTTTCCTGCGTCGAAACCGGTAGTTTATAGGCCAGAGCGGTTATGCCGTACCTTCCTTTGAGAGGCGTTTCGTCCGCGTCTCGGGCTTCGGGGAAAATCAATTGGACGGAATTGCCGAAGGCGCGCCTTGAAATAGGCGGTAAATCTAGAAGCGTGTCTGAATCGCGAGGGGCTCGTAACTTGGTCTTTGTCCTCAACGTCTGCTTTTCTTTCGCTCTTATTGCAGGCTTCCCTCCAACGATCGGCGTCGCTGCGGCGTCTCGTGTTTCACGGGCAGCGGTCTCTGCTCAGTAAGGACGTGAGAACTCCTGCGCTCCCGGAGAGCCCGGGATCCCTGCTCCGGGCTGGTCATTTTAGGCCTTTGTGCGGAGCGTTCTTTCTAGCTACGCGCCCCGCGTGAGCCTCTCCTTCGGCCGTTTTCCCAAGGCGGCGGAAACGCTTCTGGGAAACGCCGTCGTTTCCGAAACGTTTCGCCGTGTCCTTGCCGGTAGGGGATACCGTGAGAGCGGGCAGAGGCGGCCGACGTCTGTGCGAGGAAAGAAGCGTGGCGCAAAGAAGGGACCTCTTTGGCCCGCCTGGTCCGCTTTAGAGAGTTTTCTTTTGGACCCGAAGATCGGGTCTGCGAGTGCCGCGCTCAGCGCACGCGTTTGTTTCCCCCCCCCCCCCCCCGTTCTTTTAGCAAGACCGTGCGTGTCCTCGAGCTGTTTGTCCCGAGGGGGGAGTCGCTGCGGGAATTGCTGGGGAGGCCCTGACGGCGGGACGTGAAAAAGACGCCTTTGACCGCGTGCGTGCGGCCGAAGGAACGTCAGCCCAAGAATCCGAAGAAGACATGCCGCGTGCCAGCATCTCGTACCGTTTAATAATAAAAACCGAGCAGTCTGTCAAGCAAATAGCGCGGCTTGCTTTGGGCTGTTTATTTTGTTTAACGATCAGTAAAGGCGAGAGGTCGAAAGTCCTAAAGAAGAACGCCTGCTTCTTGGAACGCTTGCAAATTGTCCCGTTAAGTAGGTGGGTGGTATTTTTGTTTTCGTTTTGTTTTTTTAAGTGCAGCCTCTGACTCTTTTTTGTCTGTGGAGTATTTTGCAACGATGTTCAAAGGAAAGCGCTGTTACTGAAGCCTCTAGGAGCAGCGGCTCGAGCACGACACGCGGCGACGCTGCGCCTCGCAGCAGGCGCTGTAAATAAGGGCAGATGAGCCGAGGCGAGGGTGGTGAAATGTCTGCAAAGGGCGGGCGGGGGGGCTCTGCAGCGGTGTGTGCGTGCCGGGGGCGGCCGCGCGCCCTGCTGCCCTCGGGGCGTCCAAAAAGCAGTACGGCACGGAAAGGGGGGCGCGCAGGCGCACGGCGGCCGGCCGCGCGCCCTGCTGCCCTCGGGGCGTCAAAAAAGCGGTACGGCACGATAAAGGGGGGCGCGCATGCGCACTGGGTTCCGCCGTGCTCACTGCTGCCACCCTGTGTCCAAAAATCGGTACTGCACCCTGTGGGGGGGGCGCGCGTGCGCACAGCGTTCCGCCGCGCTCACTGCTGCCACCCTGTGTCCAAAAAGCGGTACTGCACCCTGTGGGGGGGCGCGCGTGCGCACTGGGTTCTGCCATGCTCACTGCTGCCACCCTGTGTCCAAAAATCGGTACTGCACCCTGTGGGGGGGGCTCGCGTGCTCACTGGGTTCCGCCGTGCTCACTGCTGCCACCCTGTGTCCAAAAAGCGGTACTGCACCCGGTGGGGGGGGCGCGCACGCGCACAGCGTTCCGCCGCGCTCACTGCTGCCACCCTGTGTCCAAAAAGCGGTACTGCACCCGGTGGGGGGGGCGCGCATGCGCAGACAGCCGGCGCGCACATGCTCAGTGCCGGTCGCCATGTTTGCTGCTGCTCTCCGCCGTTTCGGTAACGGGTAAGCGAATGGAGCGTGCTCGTCGCCCCTTCCCGGTGCTCTTGGAGCGGCCACGGGCTCGGGCAGCCTCGGGGCGCTCGCTGGGAGTCCCGGGCTGCCGCGGCGGGCTGCGGTTCGCACGCGTGAGCCGCCCGGCTGCAGCGGCGCGGCGCGAGCATGCCATTGCGGGTCTCGCCTCCCTTCGTGCTCCCCCCCGCCCCTCGGGCTCCCCGGCTCCCCCCCGCCCCTCGGGATTCCCCGCTCCACCCGCCCCTCGCGCTCCCCCCCGCTTCTCGGGCTCCCCTCGCTCCCCCCCGCCCCTCGGGCTCCCTCTGCTCCCCTCCCGCTCCCCTCGCTCCCCCCCGCCCCTCCCGCTCCCCTCGCTCCCCCCCCCCCCGCGCTGTCCGAGCCGGCACGTGCGCGGTGCTCAAGCGTCACTGCCGCCGCAGTCCGTTGGCGAGCGGCGCATGCGCGGCGGCGGGGAAGCAAGATGGCGGCGAGCAGGGAGGGCGTTTTCGCTCGGCGGCGGCGGCGGGTGAGTGCGGAGGTGGCGTGGAGTGAAGGATGTGGGGCCCCCGGGTGAGGCGAACGCATAGGTTCGGGGGGCGTCGGGCTGCATCCTGCCCGCTGCGGCCGTCGCTGCGTGGAGGCGGCGGTGCGGGGCGAGTGGGGGGGCGGGCTGGGACCCGGCGCCGCGCCGGGAGCGCGGGTGTGACTTTGCGTTTTGCGTGCGCGGCGTTTAGGGCGCCAGTTCGTTGGCAGCGCGGGCCGGGGCACGCGCTCGCCCCTGCGGAGGCGGCGCGGCGGAGCGGAGCGGGGGGGCAGGCGGGCCCCGGAGCAGGGTTGCGGCGCGGCGTCGGCCCTGTAGTGTTTCCAAACGGCTTACCCCGTAACGTACGATGCAAAGCGGTGTATTAAGACCTTTCCTTTGAGGGAAAGAAGGAAAAAGAAAGAAAGGGGGGAAAGAAAAAAAAAAAAACCACGGGAAAGAGAAAAAGAACGCGTGTAAATCGAAGTGTTTTGTTGGAAGCGAAATGCAATTTTCTGTCTTTGTTACAGAGGCGGAACCGACAATAGCAAATGCTGACAAAGAGCAAAGCCGGACGAGCGAGCGGTTTTTTGCGTTTACTCCCGAAGGGGCGGGCTGAAAGGAGGAAGCAAAAATGCAGCAGCGGACCCTCGATCTCCCCAGAAGCTGCGACAGTAGGAGGCGTTCTGGCCCGGGTAACCAAGGTAACTCTTGATGCGGAACGTTCGTTCTTTCGGCCTCCCTCCCGGAGGCAGCGCTGAGGACTAAGCGACCCGTTGCTGCCCTGCGCCTCTTGTTAACCGTAGCTGCCTTAGTTTTGCTTCGGTCGTTTGTATTTTGTTTTGTTATCGTACACGCGTACGTAGAAAAGGAAAGATAGGATATTTAATTTTTAGATTCGTTGCCACGGCTGAAGCTGAAGAGACAGAAAAACGTAAGCGAGCCGAAGTAATAAAATTAAAGGGAACCGAGCGAGAGCCGTCTCCGTCGCCCCGAAAGGGAAAGCCCGTTCCTCCCGGTGAGGAAGGTTCGCCGGTAATAGCGATCGGAATAACAGATGAGCGACATCTAACGGAAGGTGCGTACGCGTTACGGAAAGGACGCTGCGTCCATCCGTTTCCGTGCGCGTGACTCTCTGCATCTGTGAAGCGTCGTGCTTTAAGAGCTCCAAGACGGCAAATTCCCGTCTTCGGGGAACGGCGGTCAGGTGGCCAGAGAGAGAGGGAGAGGCAAGCGTGCGAATTGTAAAACGAAGAGGAAGGCTCATTTAGCGCGACCCCAGGTTAATTGCCTGGCAATGGTCTTTGGGGCAGCAGGAAGACGGCAGCTCGAAGAAAAGGTAAAGCCTTGCGGAATTAGGACTCCTTCCTTCTCGTGTAGTAGATCCGCTTTTGTGCTTAGAAACAACTTTGGATTGTTAATTTCTGCTGAGCTTTGAATACGTCACGTCACGGACTCTTAGGCGACACGGGGGAGTTCAGCTGCGCAGCCTGCCAGAGGAACGTCGCCCACGAGGCCTCGCTAGCCTTGAGGAGCTGTAGGCGCCGATGCACGTGGCTCGTTCTGTCGGGCGCGCAGAGGTTTGCTTTGGCTGCCGAAATTTCAGCTTGGCTTTGCGCCCTGTAGCGGTGGTATTTTTGTATTTCTAAATTGTGTTAATGCTAGGCGTTCGGCACATCGGGGAACGACTGTGTGCTGCCGTGAAGAACTGCAGGCTCCCGCCCTCAGCCCTTTCTCGGCAAGTTATCGGGTGTCGAGAGCGGCCGGGAGACTCCGAATGCCGGCGGAAAGGTTCTCTGCCCGCTCCTGACGAGGAGCCTTCGGCCGCGGGAAGGTCGGCGGCGTCCTTCCCGGACTCGTGAGTAATAAGCCGCGGTTCGCGGGCCGGCAGGGCAGGGGAGGGGAGGGGAGGGGGGGGGGGAATAGCGCCTGGTAGCCCGGCGGCTCCGGCGTCGCCGTTGCTAGCGGGGCCCCGAGGTCCATGTGAAGCCTCAGCTGCCTGTCGGGAGCTTTGTTTTGGTGTGTTTACCTGGCAAAAGCAGCGAGGGAGGCCTCAAAGAAGAATTTTCGTGCCTAGGTGGGTAAGCTGCGACCCCAGCTGTCTTTGCCTTGCTTTGCCGCTTAGTGTCGTAACGGCGACTTGGGAGCCCGCGATAAAAACCGTTCCGGGGCCGAAGGGAGGCCCTGCGTTTGCCCCGCTTGGGAAACCGTCGTTAAAGCTTGGGGGGGGGGCCGAGCTCCGAAAGGAGACTCTGCCGGTGACCTCGGTGGTCCGATTCGTTTGCAGGCTGACGTTCCGAGGGCCGGCGAGCGGAAGAGGAGCAGCTCAGCCCGTTCGGTTGATTTCGGCGATCCTGTTTTAAGGAAGCGCGTAAGTGCAGACGGGGTCTGGGAGGCTTTTCGCCCGAGATGGGAAAGAGCGAGGAAGACTGGAGAGCGTGGAAAAACTAGGTGCCGCGGGTACTGAAGCTGTTAAGGGCTGAGAGAATTTGGGCTTAAGCATCTGAAAGGGGCTGCTAACGCGCAAGGAGCGGTAAAATACCATCGCTGGACAGCAGGCTCCTTTCCGGCCCTCCGTCCCCCTCTGCAGCCTTCTCGTTCTGTTTGTTTCTGTTCCTCTTTTCTGGCTGGGCTGTGCAGCGATCCCGGAAGGACGTGTCTTTTGAGGTGTGCCTTTGCGAAGGTGGTTCGGCTGCCTGGGGGGATGGATCAAAGCCTTTGAGGCTCCCTCCGATCTGTTTCATTTCCTTTTGAATTTCTTCCTTTCTTTGCTTTCTCCTAGGGCGTCTGTCAGCTAACGAGTAAAGAAGATGGAACGGCCTGTCCGCAGAGGAGAACTGACGCACGGTAAACGTGAATACGCTAGACCTCCGCTACGTCACGGGCGTTTGTTTACGTCCGTGCGTTCCAATCTCTAGTTGCGCATTCGGGACGCGGCATCTGCCCGCTATCCGACTCCTCCGTGTAGCGTAGAAGGCGCTGTACAGCTGCCGGTCTCTACGGGAGGTTGTTAGTGAGAAGGAGAACGGTGTATTCCAGCTCGCGACTGCCAAACGGGCTCCTTTAGGTCCGCTTTCAGACTTGGGGCCTACTTCATCGGTCCGCTTGGACGTGGTTTCTTGGGGGGAACGCTAGTGCTTTCCCTGTGCTTTTCCTGCGTCGAAACCGGTAGTTTATAGGCCAGAGCGGTTATGCCGTACCTTCCTTTGAGAGGCGTTTCGTCCGCGTCTCGGGCTTCGGGGAAAATCAATTGGACGGAATTGCCGAAGGCGCGCCTTGAAATAGGCGGTAAATCTAGAAGTGTGTCTGAATCGCGAGGGGCTCGTAACTTGGTCTTTGTCCTCAACGTCTGCTTTTCTTTCGCTCTTATTGCAGGCTTCCCTCCAACGATCGGCGTCGCTGCGGCGTCTCGTGTTTCACGGGCAGCGGTCTCTGCTCAGTAAGGACGTGAGAACTCCTGCGCTCCCGGAGAGCCCGGGATCCCTGCTCCGGGCTGGTCATTTTAGGCCTTTGTGCGGAGCGTTCTTTCTAGCTACGCGCCCCGCGTGAGCCTCTCCTTCGGCCGTTTTCCCAAGGCGGCGGAAACGCTTCTGGGAAACGCCGTCGTTTCCGAAACGTTTCGCCGTGTCCTTGCCGGTAGGGGATACCGTGAGAGCGGGCAGAGGCGGCCGACGTCTGTGCGAGGAAAGAAGCGTGGCGCAAAGAAGGGACCTCTTTGGCCCGCCTGGTCCGCTTTAGAGAGTTTTCTTTTGGACCCGAAGATCGGGTCTGCGAGTGCCGCGCTCAGCGCACGCGTTTGTTTCCCCCCCCCCCCCCCCCCGTTCTTTTAGCAAGACCGTGCGTGTCCTCGAGCTGTTTGTCCCGAGGGGGGAGTCGCTGCGGGAATTGCTGGGGAGGCCCTGACGGCGGGACGTGAAAAAGACGCCTTTGACCGCGTGCGTGCGGCCGAAGGAACGTCAGCCCAAGAATCCGAAGAAGACATGCCGCGTGCCAGCATCTCGTACCGTTTAATAATAAAAACCGAGCAGTCTGTCAAGCAAATAGCGCGGCTTGCTTTGGGCTGTTTATTTTGTTTAACGATCAGTAAAGGCGAGAGGTCGAAAGTCCTAAAGAAGAACGCCTGCTTCTTGGAACGCTTGCAAATTGTCCCGTTAAGTAGGTGGGTGGTATTTTTGTTTTCGTTTTGTTTTTTTAAGTGCAGCCTCTGACTCTTTTTTGTCTGTGGAGTATTTTGCAACGATGTTCAAAGGAAAGCGCTGTTACTGAAGCCTCTAGGAGCAGCGGCTCGAGCACGACACGCGGCGACGCTGCGCCTCGCAGCAGGCGCTGTAAATAAGGGCAGATGAGCCGAGGCGAGGGTGGTGAAATGTCTGCAAAGGGCGGGCGGGGGGGCTCTGCAGCGGTGTGCGCGTGCCGGGGGCGGCCGCGCGCCCTGCTGCCCTCGGGGCGTCCAAAAAGCGGTACGGCACGATAAAGGGGGGCGCGCATGCGCACTGGGTTCCGCCGTGCTCACTGCTGCCACCCTGTGTCCAAAAATCGGTACTGCACCCTGTGGGGGGGGCGCGCGTGCGCACTGGGTTCCTCCGTGCTCACTGCTGCCACCCTGTGTCCAAAAATCGGTACTGCACCCTGTGGGGGGGGCGCCCACGCGCACAGCGTTCCGCCGCGCTCACTGCTGCCACCCTGTGTCCAAAAAGCGGTACTGCACCCGGTGGGGGGGGCGCGCATGCGCAGACAGCCGGCGCGCACATGCTCAGTGCCGGTCGCCATGTTTGCTGCTGCTCTCCGCCGTTTCGGTAACGGGTAAGCGAATGGAGCGTGCTCGTCGCCCCTTCCCGGTGCTCTTGGAGCGGCCACGGGCTCGGGCAGCCTCGGGGCGCTCGCTGGGAGTCCCGGGCTGCCGCGGCGGGCTGCGGTTCGCACGCGTGAGCCGCCCGGCTGCAGCGCCGCGGCGCGAGCATGCCATTGCGGGTCTCGCCTCCCTTCGTGCTCCCCCCCGCCCCTCGGGCTCCCCGGCTCCCCCCCGCCCCTCGGGATTCCCCGCTCCACCCGCCCCTCGCGCTCCCCCCCGCTTCTCGGGCTCCCCTCGCGCTCCCCCCCACCCCCGCGCTCCCCCCTGCTTCTCGGGCTCCCCTCGCGCTCCCCCCCCGCTCCTCGGGCTCCCCCTGCTCCCCTCGCGCTCCGCCCCGCCCCTCGCGCTCCCCCCCGCTTCTCGGGCTCCCCTCGCGCTCCCCCTGCTCCCCTCGCGCTCCCCCTGCTCCCCTCGCGCTCCCCCTGCTCCCCTCGCGCTCCGCCCCGCCCCTCGGGCTCCCCCTGCTCCCCTCGCGCTCCCCCCCGCTTCTCGGGCTCCCCTCGCGCTCCCCCCCGCTTCTCGGGCTCCCCCCTGCTTCTCAGGCTCTTCTCACGCTCCCCCCCGCTCCTCGGGCTCCCCTTGCTCCCCTCGCGCTCTGCCCCGCCCCTCGCACTCCCCCTGCTCCCCTCGCGCTCCCCCCCGCTTCTCGGGCTCCCCCCTGCTTCTCAGGCTCCTCTCGGGCTCCCCTTGCTCCCCTCGCGCTCCGCCCCGCCCCTCGCGCTCCCCCTGGTCCCCTCGCGCTCCCCCCCGCCCCCGCGCTCCCCCCCCGCTTCTCGGGCTCCCCTCGTGCTCCCCCCCGCTCCTCGGGCCCCCCTGCTCCCCTCACGCTCCCCCCCCGCCTCTCGCGCTCCCCTCGCACTCCGCCCCGCCCCTCGCGCTCCCCTCGCTCCCCCCCGCCCCTCGGGCTCCCTCTGCTCCCCTCCCGCTCCCCTCGCTCCCCCCCGCCCCTCCCGCTCCCCTCGCTCCCCCCCCCCCGCGCTGTCCGAGCCGGCACGTGCGCGGTGCTCAAGCGTCACTGCCGCCGCAGTCCGTTGGCGAGCGGCGCATGCGCGGCGGCGGGGAAGCAAGATGGCGGCGAGCAGGGAGGGCGTTTTCGCTCGGCGGCGGCGGGTGAGTGCGGAGGTGGCGTGGAGTGAAGGATGTGGGGCCCCCGGGTGAGGCGAACGCATAGGTTCGGGGGGCGTCGGGCTGCATCCTGCCCGCTGCGGCCGTCGCTGCGTGGAGGCGGCGGTGCGGGGCGAGTGGGGGGGCGGGCTGGGACCCGGCGCCGCGCCGGGAGCGCGGGTGTGACTTTGCGTTTTGCGTGCGCGGCGTTTAGGGCGCCAGTTCGTTGGCAGCGCGGGCCGGGGCACGCGCTCGCCCCTGCGGAGGCGGCGCGGCGGAGCGGAGCGGGGGGGCAGGCGGGCCCCGGAGCAGGGTTGCGGCGCGGCGTCGGCCCTGTAGTGTTTCCAAACGGCTTACCCCGTAACGTACGATGCAAAGCGGTGTATTAAGACCTTTCCTTTGAGGGAAAGAAGGAAAAAGAAAGAAAGGGGGGAAAGAAAAAAAAAAAAACCACGGGAAAGAGAAAAAGAACGCGTGTAAATCGAAGTGTTTTGTTGGAAGCGAAATGCAATTTTCTGTCTTTGTTACAGAGGCGGAACCGACAATAGCAAATGCTGACAAAGAGCAAAGCCGGACGAGCGAGCGGTTTTTTGCGTTTACTCCCGAAGGGGCGGGCTGAAAGGAGGAAGCAAAAATGCAGCAGCGGACCCTCGATCTCCCCAGAAGCTGCGACAGTAGGAGGCGTTCTGGCCCGGGTAACCAAGGTAACTCTTGATGCGGAACGTTCGTTCTTTCGGCCTCCCTCCCGGAGGCAGCGCTGAGGACTAAGCGACCCGTTGCTGCCCTGCGCCTCTTGTTAACCGTAGCTGCCTTAGTTTTGCTTCGGTCGTTTGTATTTTGTTTTGTTATCGTACACGCGTACGTAGAAAAGGAAAGATAGGATATTTAATTTTTAGATTCGTTGCCACGGCTGAAGCTGAAGAGACAGAAAAACGTAAGCGAGCCGAAGTAATAAAATTAAAGGGAACCGAGCGAGAGCCGTCTCCGTCGCCCCGAAAGGGAAAGCCCGTTCCTCCCGGTGAGGAAGGTTCGCCGGTAATAGCGATCGGAATAACAGATGAGCGACATCTAACGGAAGGTGCGTACGCGTTACGGAAAGGACGCTGCGTCCATCCGTTTCCGTGCGCGTGACTCTCTGCATCTGTGAAGCGTCGTGCTTTAAGAGCTCCAAGACGGCAAATTCCCGTCTTCGGGGAACGGCGGTCAGGTGGCCAGAGAGAGAGGGAGAGGCAAGCGTGCGAATTGTAAAACGAAGAGGAAGGCTCATTTAGCGCGACCCCAGGTTAATTGCCTGGCAATGGTCTTTGGGGCAGCAGGAAGACGGCAGCTCGAAGAAAAGGTAAAGCCTTGCGGAATTAGGACTCCTTCCTTCTCGTGTAGTAGATCCGCTTTTGTGCTTAGAAACAACTTTGGATTGTTAATTTCTGCTGAGCTTTGAATACGTCACGTCACGGACTCTTAGGCGACACGGGGGAGTTCAGCTGCGCAGCCTGCCAGAGGAACGTCGCCCACGAGGCCTCGCTAGCCTTGAGGAGCTGTAGGCGCCGATGCACGTGGCTCGTTCTGTCGGGCGCGCAGAGGTTTGCTTTGGCTGCCGAAATTTCAGCTTGGCTTTGCGCCCTGTAGCGGTGGTATTTTTGTATTTCTAAATTGTGTTAATGCTAGGCGTTCGGCACATCGGGGAACGACTGTGTGCTGCCGTGAAGAACTGCAGGCTCCCGCCCTCAGCCCTTTCTCGGCAAGTTATCGGGTGTCGAGAGCGGCCGGGAGACTCCGAATGCCGGCGGAAAGGTTCTCTGCCCGCTCCTGACGAGGAGCCTTCGGCCGCGGGAAGGTCGGCGGCGTCCTTCCCGGACTCGTGAGTAATAAGCCGCGGTTCGCGGGCCGGCAGGGCAGGGGAGGGGAGGGGAGGGGGGGGGGGGAATAGCGCCTGGTAGCCCGGCGGCTCCGGCGTCGCCGTTGCTAGCGGGGCCCCGAGGTCCATGTGAAGCCTCAGCTGCCTGTCGGGAGCTTTGTTTTGGTGTGTTTACCTGGCAAAAGCAGCGAGGGAGGCCTCAAAGAAGAATTTTCGTGCCTAGGTGGGTAAGCTGCGACCCCAGCTGTCTTTGCCTTGCTTTGCCGCTTAGTGTCGTAACGGCGACTTGGGAGCCCGCGATAAAAACCGTTCCGGGGCCGAAGGGAGGCCCTGCGTTTGCCCCGCTTGGGAAACCGTCGTTAAAGCTTGGGGGGGGGGCCGAGCTCCGAAAGGAGACTCTGCCGGTGACCTCGGTGGTCCGATTCGTTTGCAGGCTGACGTTCCGAGGGCCGGCGAGCGGAAGAGGAGCAGCTCAGCCCGTTCGGTTGATTTCGGCGATCCTGTTTTAAGGAAGCGCGTAAGTGCAGACGGGGTCTGGGAGGCTTTTCGCCCGAGATGGGAAAGAGCGAGGAAGACTGGAGAGCGTGGAAAAACTAGGTGCCGCGGGTACTGAAGCTGTTAAGGGCTGAGAGAATTTGGGCTTAAGCATCTGAAAGGGGCTGCTAACGCGCAAGGAGCGGTAAAATACCATCGCTGGACAGCAGGCTCCTTTCCGGCCCTCCGTCCCCCTCTGCAGCCTTCTCGTTCTGTTTGTTTCTGTTCCTCTTTTCTGGCTGGGCTGTGCAGCGATCCCGGAAGGACGTGTCTTTTGAGGTGTGCCTTTGCGAAGGTGGTTCGGCTGCCTGGGGGGATGGATCAAAGCCTTTGAGGCTCCCTCCGATCTGTTTCATTTCCTTTTGAATTTCTTCCTTTCTTTGCTTTCTCCTAGGGCGTCTGTCAGCTAACGAGTAAAGAAGATGGAACGGCCTGTCCGCAGAGGAGAACTGACGCACGGTAAACGTGAATACGCTAGACCTCCGCTACGTCACGGGCGTTTGTTTACGTCCGTGCGTTCCAATCTCTAGTTGCGCATTCGGGACGCGGCATCTGCCCGCTATCCGACTCCTCCGTGTAGCGTAGAAGGCGCTGTACAGCTGCCGGTCTCTACGGGAGGTTGTTAGTGAGAAGGAGAACGGTGTATTCCAGCTCGCGACTGCCAAACGGGCTCCTTTAGGTCCGCTTTCAGACTTGGGGCCTACTTCATCGGTCCGCTTGGACGTGGTTTCTTGGGGGGAACGCTAGTGCTTTCCCTGTGCTTTTCCTGCGTCGAAACCGGTAGTTTATAGGCCAGAGCGGTTATGCCGTACCTTCCTTTGAGAGGCGTTTCGTCCGCGTCTCGGGCTTCGGGGAAAATCAATTGGACGGAATTGCCGAAGGCGCGCCTTGAAATAGGCGGTAAATCTAGAAGCGTGTCTGAATCGCGAGGGGCTCGTAACTTGGTCTTTGTCCTCAACGTCTGCTTTTCTTTCGCTCTTATTGCAGGCTTCCCTCCAACGATCGGCGTCGCTGCGGCGTCTCGTGTTTCACGGGCAGCGGTCTCTGCTCAGTAAGGACGTGAGAACTCCTGCGCTCCCGGAGAGCCCGGGATCCCTGCTCCGGGCTGGTCATTTTAGGCCTTTGTGCGGAGCGTTCTTTCTAGCTACGCGCCCCGCGTGAGCCTCTCCTTCGGCCGTTTTCCCAAGGCGGCGGAAACGCTTCTGGGAAACGCCGTCGTTTCCGAAACGTTTCGCCGTGTCCTTGCCGGTAGGGGATACCGTGAGAGCGGGCAGAGGCGGCCGACGTCTGTGCGAGGAAAGAAGCGTGGCGCAAAGAAGGGACCTCTTTGGCCCGCCTGGTCCGCTTTAGAGAGTTTTCTTTTGGACCCGAAGGTCGGGTCTGCGAGTGCCGCGCTCAGCGCACGCGTTTGTTTCCCCCCCCCCCCCCCCCCGTTCTTTTAGCAAGACCGTGCGTGTCCTCGAGCTGTTTGTCCCGAGGGGGGAGTCGCTGCGGGAATTGCTGGGGAGGCCCTGACGGCGGGACGTGAAAAAGACGCCTTTGACCGCGTGCGTGCGGCCGAAGGAACGTCAGCCCAAGAATCCGAAGAAGACATGCCGCGTGCCAGCATCTCGTACCGTTTAATAATAAAAACCGAGCAGTCTGTCAAGCAAATAGCGCGGCTTGCTTTGGGCTGTTTATTTTGTTTAACGATCAGTAAAGGCGAGAGGTCGAAAGTCCTAAAGAAGAACGCCTGCTTCTTGGAACGCTTGCAAATTGTCCCGTTAAGTAGGTGGGTGGTATTTTTGTTTTCGTTTTGTTTTTTTAAGTGCAGCCTCTGACTCTTTTTTGTCTGTGGAGTATTTTGCAACGATGTTCAAAGGAAAGCGCTGTTACTGAAGCCTCTAGGAGCAGCGGCTCGAGCACGACACGCGGCGACGCTGCGCCTCGCAGCAGGCGCTGTAAATAAGGGCAGATGAGCCGAGGCGAGGGTGGTGAAATGTCTGCAAAGGGCGGGCGGGGGGGCTCTGCAGCGGTGTGCGCGTGCCGGGGGCGGCCGCGCGCCCTGCTGCCCTCGGGGCGTCAAAAAAGCAGTACGGCACGGAAAGGGGGGCGCGCAGGCGCACGGCGGCCGGCCGCGCGCCCTGCTGCCCTCGGGGCGTCAAAAAAGCGGTACGGCACGATAAAGGGGGGCGCGCATGCGCACTGGGTTCCGCCGTGCTCACTGCTGCCACCCTGTGTCCAAAAATCGGTACTGCACCCTGTGGGGGGGGCTCGCGTGCTCACTGGGTTCCTCCGTGCTCACTGCTGCCACCCTGTGTCCAAAAATCGGTACTGCACCCTGTGGGGGGGGCGCGCACGCGCACAGCGTTCCGCCGCGCTCACTGCTGCCACCCTGTGTCCAAAAAGCGGTACTGCACCCGGTGGGGGGGGCGCGCATGCGCAGACAGCCGGCGCGCACATGCTCAGTGCCGGTCGCCATGTTTGCTGCTGCTCTCCGCCGTTTCGGTAACGGGTAAGCGAATGGAGCGTGCTCGTCGCCCCTTCCCGGTGCTCTTGGAGCGGCCACGGGCTCGGGCAGCCTCGGGGCGCTCGCTGGGAGTCCCGGGCTGCCGCGGCGGGCTGCGGTTCGCACGCGTGAGCCGCCCGGCTGCAGCGGCGCGGCGCGAGCATGCCATTGCGGGTCTCGCCTCCCTTCGTGCTCCCCCCCGCCCCTCGGGCTCCCCGGCTCCCCCCCGCCCCTCGGGATTCCCCGCTCCACCCGCCCCTCGCGCTCCCCCCCGCTTCTCGGGCTCCCCTCGCTCCCCCCCGCCCCTCGGGCTCCCTCTGCTCCCCTCCCGCTCCCCTCGCTCCCCCCCGCCCCTCCCGCTCCCCTCGCTCCCCCCCCCCCCGCGCTGTCCGAGCCGGCACGTGCGCGGTGCTCAAGCGTCACTGCCGCCGCAGTCCGTTGGCGAGCGGCGCATGCGCGGCGGCGGGGAAGCAAGATGGCGGCGAGCAGGGAGGGCGTTTTCGCTCGGCGGCGGCGGCGGGTGAGTGCGGAGGTGGCGTGGAGTGAAGGATGTGGGGCCCCCGGGTGAGGCGAACGCATAGGTTCGGGGGGCGTCGGGCTGCATCCTGCCCGCTGCGGCCGTCGCTGCGTGGAGGCGGCGGTGCGGGGCGAGTGGGGGGGCGGGCTGGGACCCGGCGCCGCGCCGGGAGCGCGGGTGTGACTTTGCGTTTTGCGTGCGCGGCGTTTAGGGCGCCAGTTCGTTGGCAGCGCGGGCCGGGGCACGCGCTCGCCCCTGCGGAGGCGGCGCGGCGGAGCGGAGCGGGGGGGCAGGCGGGCCCCGGAGCAGGGTTGCGGCGCGGCGTCGGCCCTGTAGTGTTTCCAAACGGCTTACCCCGTAACGTACGATGCAAAGCGGTGTATTAAGACCTTTCCTTTGAGGGAAAGAAGGAAAAAGAAAGAAAGGGGGGAAAGAAAAAAAAAAAAACCACGGGAAAGAGAAAAAGAACGCGTGTAAATCGAAGTGTTTTGTTGGAAGCGAAATGCAATTTTCTGTCTTTGTTACAGAGGCGGAACCGACAATAGCAAATGCTGACAAAGAGCAAAGCCGGACGAGCGAGCGGTTTTTTGCGTTTACTCCCGAAGGGGCGGGCTGAAAGGAGGAAGCAAAAATGCAGCAGCGGACCCTCGATCTCCCCAGAAGCTGCGACAGTAGGAGGCGTTCTGGCCCGGGTAACCAAGGTAACTCTTGATGCGGAACGTTCGTTCTTTCGGCCTCCCTCCCGGAGGCAGCGCTGAGGACTAAGCGACCCGTTGCTGCCCTGCGCCTCTTGTTAACCGTAGCTGCCTTAGTTTTGCTTCGGTCGTTTGTATTTTGTTTTGTTATCGTACACGCGTACGTAGAAAAGGAAAGATAGGATATTTAATTTTTAGATTCGTTGCCACGGCTGAAGCTGAAGAGACAGAAAAACGTAAGCGAGCCGAAGTAATAAAATTAAAGGGAACCGAGCGAGAGCCGTCTCCGTCGCCCCGAAAGGGAAAGCCCGTTCCTCCCGGTGAGGAAGGTTCGCCGGTAATAGCGATCGGAATAACAGATGAGCGACATCTAACGGAAGGTGCGTACGCGTTACGGAAAGGACGCTGCGTCCATCCGTTTCCGTGCGCGTGACTCTCTGCATCTGTGAAGCGTCGTGCTTTAAGAGCTCCAAGACGGCAAATTCCCGTCTTCGGGGAACGGCGGTCAGGTGGCCAGAGAGAGAGGGAGAGGCAAGCGTGCGAATTGTAAAACGAAGAGGAAGGCTCATTTAGCGCGACCCCAGGTTAATTGCCTGGCAATGGTCTTTGGGGCAGCAGGAAGACGGCAGCTCGAAGAAAAGGTAAAGCCTTGCGGAATTAGGACTCCTTCCTTCTCGTGTAGTAGATCCGCTTTTGTGCTTAGAAACAACTTTGGATTGTTAATTTCTGCTGAGCTTTGAATACGTCACGTCACGGACTCTTAGGCGACACGGGGGAGTTCAGCTGCGCAGCCTGCCAGAGGAACGTCGCCCACGAGGCCTCGCTAGCCTTGAGGAGCTGTAGGCGCCGATGCACGTGGCTCGTTCTGTCGGGCGCGCAGAGGTTTGCTTTGGCTGCCGAAATTTCAGCTTGGCTTTGCGCCCTGTAGCGGTGGTATTTTTGTATTTCTAAATTGTGTTAATGCTAGGCGTTCGGCACATCGGGGAACGACTGTGTGCTGCCGTGAAGAACTGCAGGCTCCCGCCCTCAGCCCTTTCTCGGCAAGTTATCGGGTGTCGAGAGCGGCCGGGAGACTCCGAATGCCGGCGGAAAGGTTCTCTGCCCGCTCCTGACGAGGAGCCTTCGGCCGCGGGAAGGTCGGCGGCGTCCTTCCCGGACTCGTGAGTAATAAGCCGCGGTTCGCGGGCCGGCAGGGCAGGGGAGGGGAGGGGAGGGGGGGGGGGAATAGCGCCTGGTAGCCCGGCGGCTCCGGCGTCGCCGTTGCTAGCGGGGCCCCGAGGTCCATGTGAAGCCTCAGCTGCCTGTCGGGAGCTTTGTTTTGGTGTGTTTACCTGGCAAAAGCAGCGAGGGAGGCCTCAAAGAAGAATTTTCGTGCCTAGGTGGGTAAGCTGCGACCCCAGCTGTCTTTGCCTTGCTTTGCCGCTTAGTGTCGTAACGGCGACTTGGGAGCCCGCGATAAAAACCGTTCCGGGGCCGAAGGGAGGCCCTGCGTTTGCCCCGCTTGGGAAACCGTCGTTAAAGCTTGGGGGGGGGGCCGAGCTCCGAAAGGAGACTCTGCCGGTGACCTCGGTGGTCCGATTCGTTTGCAGGCTGACGTTCCGAGGGCCGGCGAGCGGAAGAGGAGCAGCTCAGCCCGTTCGGTTGATTTCGGCGATCCTGTTTTAAGGAAGCGCGTAAGTGCAGACGGGGTCTGGGAGGCTTTTCGCCCGAGATGGGAAAGAGCGAGGAAGACTGGAGAGCGTGGAAAAACTAGGTGCCGCGGGTACTGAAGCTGTTAAGGGCTGAGAGAATTTGGGCTTAAGCATCTGAAAGGGGCTGCTAACGCGCAAGGAGCGGTAAAATACCATCGCTGGACAGCAGGCTCCTTTCCGGCCCTCCGTCCCCCTCTGCAGCCTTCTCGTTCTGTTTGTTTCTGTTCCTCTTTTCTGGCTGGGCTGTGCAGCGATCCCGGAAGGACGTGTCTTTTGAGGTGTGCCTTTGCGAAGGTGGTTCGGCTGCCTGGGGGGATGGATCAAAGCCTTTGAGGCTCCCTCCGATCTGTTTCATTTCCTTTTGAATTTCTTCCTTTCTTTGCTTTCTCCTAGGGCGTCTGTCAGCTAACGAGTAAAGAAGATGGAACGGCCTGTCCGCAGAGGAGAACTGACGCACGGTAAACGTGAATACGCTAGACCTCCGCTACGTCACGGGCGTTTGTTTACGTCCGTGCGTTCCAATCTCTAGTTGCGCATTCGGGACGCGGCATCTGCCCGCTATCCGACTCCTCCGTGTAGCGTAGAAGGCGCTGTACAGCTGCCGGTCTCTACGGGAGGTTGTTAGTGAGAAGGAGAACGGTGTATTCCAGCTCGCGACTGCCAAACGGGCTCCTTTAGGTCCGCTTTCAGACTTGGGGCCTACTTCATCGGTCCGCTTGGACGTGGTTTCTTGGGGGGAACGCTAGTGCTTTCCCTGTGCTTTTCCTGCGTCGAAACCGGTAGTTTATAGGCCAGAGCGGTTATGCCGTACCTTCCTTTGAGAGGCGTTTCGTCCGCGTCTCGGGCTTCGGGGAAAATCAATTGGACGGAATTGCCGAAGGCGCGCCTTGAAATAGGCGGTAAATCTAGAAGTGTGTCTGAATCGCGAGGGGCTCGTAACTTGGTCTTTGTCCTCAACGTCTGCTTTTCTTTCGCTCTTATTGCAGGCTTCCCTCCAACGATCGGCGTCGCTGCGGCGTCTCGTGTTTCACGGGCAGCGGTCTCTGCTCAGTAAGGACGTGAGAACTCCTGCGCTCCCGGAGAGCCCGGGATCCCTGCTCCGGGCTGGTCATTTTAGGCCTTTGTGCGGAGCGTTCTTTCTAGCTACGCGCCCCGCGTGAGCCTCTCCTTCGGCCGTTTTCCCAAGGCGGCGGAAACGCTTCTGGGAAACGCCGTCGTTTCCGAAACGTTTCGCCGTGTCCTTGCCGGTAGGGGATACCGTGAGAGCGGGCAGAGGCGGCCGACGTCTGTGCGAGGAAAGAAGCGTGGCGCAAAGAAGGGACCTCTTTGGCCCGCCTGGTCCGCTTTAGAGAGTTTTCTTTTGGACCCGAAGATCGGGTCTGCGAGTGCCGCGCTCAGCGCACGCGTTTGTTTCCCCCCCCCCCCCCCCCCGTTCTTTTAGCAAGACCGTGCGTGTCCTCGAGCTGTTTGTCCCGAGGGGGGAGTCGCTGCGGGAATTGCTGGGGAGGCCCTGACGGCGGGACGTGAAAAAGACGCCTTTGACCGCGTGCGTGCGGCCGAAGGAACGTCAGCCCAAGAATCCGAAGAAGACATGCCGCGTGCCAGCATCTCGTACCGTTTAATAATAAAAACCGAGCAGTCTGTCAAGCAAATAGCGCGGCTTGCTTTGGGCTGTTTATTTTGTTTAACGATCAGTAAAGGCGAGAGGTCGAAAGTCCTAAAGAAGAACGCCTGCTTCTTGGAACGCTTGCAAATTGTCCCGTTAAGTAGGTGGGTGGTATTTTTGTTTTCGTTTTGTTTTTTTAAGTGCAGCCTCTGACTCTTTTTTGTCTGTGGAGTATTTTGCAACGATGTTCAAAGGAAAGCGCTGTTACTGAAGCCTCTAGGAGCAGCGGCTCGAGCACGACACGCGGCGACGCTGCGCCTCGCAGCAGGCGCTGTAAATAAGGGCAGATGAGCCGAGGCGAGGGTGGTGAAATGTCTGCAAAGGGCGGGCGGGGGGGCTCTGCAGCGGTGTGCGCGTGCCGGGGGCGGCCGCGCGCCCTGCTGCCCTCGGGGCGTCCAAAAAGCGGTACGGCACGATAAAGGGGGGCGCGCATGCGCACTGGGTTCCGCCGTGCTCACTGCTGCCACCCTGTGTCCAAAAATCGGTACTGCACCCTGTGGGGGGGGCGCGCGTGCGCACTGGGTTCCTCCGTGCTCACTGCTGCCACCCTGTGTCCAAAAATCGGTACTGCACCCTGTGGGGGGGGCGCCCACGCGCACAGCGTTCCGCCGCGCTCACTGCTGCCACCCTGTGTCCAAAAAGCGGTACTGCACCCGGTGGGGGGGGCGCGCATGCGCAGACAGCCGGCGCGCACATGCTCAGTGCCGGTCGCCATGTTTGCTGCTGCTCTCCGCCGTTTCGGTAACGGGTAAGCGAATGGAGCGTGCTCGTCGCCCCTTCCCGGTGCTCTTGGAGCGGCCACGGGCTCGGGCAGCCTCGGGGCGCTCGCTGGGAGTCCCGGGCTGCCGCGGCGGGCTGCGGTTCGCACGCGTGAGCCGCCCGGCTGCAGCGCCGCGGCGCGAGCATGCCATTGCGGGTCTCGCCTCCCTTCGTGCTCCCCCCCGCCCCTCGGGCTCCCCGGCTCCCCCCCGCCCCTCGGGATTCCCCGCTCCACCCGCCCCTCGCGCTCCCCCCCGCTTCTCGGGCTCCCCTCGCGCTCCCCCCCACCCCCGCGCTCCCCCCTGCTTCTCGGGCTCCCCTCGCGCTCCCCCCCCGCTCCTCGGGCTCCCCCTGCTCCCCTCGCGCTCCGCCCCGCCCCTCGCGCTCCCCCCCGCTTCTCGGGCTCCCCTCGCGCTCCCCCTGCTCCCCTCGCGCTCCCCCTGCTCCCCTCGCGCTCCCCCTGCTCCCCTCGCGCTCCGCCCCGCCCCTCGGGCTCCCCCTGCTCCCCTCGCGCTCCCCCCCGCTTCTCGGGCTCCCCTCGCGCTCCCCCCCGCTTCTCGGGCTCCCCCCTGCTTCTCAGGCTCTTCTCACGCTCCCCCCCGCTCCTCGGGCTCCCCTTGCTCCCCTCGCGCTCTGCCCCGCCCCTCGCACTCCCCCTGCTCCCCTCGCGCTCCCCCCCGCTTCTCGGGCTCCCCCCTGCTTCTCAGGCTCCTCTCGGGCTCCCCTTGCTCCCCTCGCGCTCCGCCCCGCCCCTCGCGCTCCCCCTGGTCCCCTCGCGCTCCCCCCCGCCCCCGCGCTCCCCCCCCGCTTCTCGGGCTCCCCTCGTGCTCCCCCCCGCTCCTCGGGCCCCCCTGCTCCCCTCACGCTCCCCCCCCGCCTCTCGCGCTCCCCTCGCACTCCGCCCCGCCCCTCGCGCTCCCCTCGCTCCCCCCCGCCCCTCGGGCTCCCTCTGCTCCCCTCCCGCTCCCCTCGCTCCCCCCCGCCCCTCCCGCTCCCCTCGCTCCCCCCCCCCCGCGCTGTCCGAGCCGGCACGTGCGCGGTGCTCAAGCGTCACTGCCGCCGCAGTCCGTTGGCGAGCGGCGCATGCGCGGCGGCGGGGAAGCAAGATGGCGGCGAGCAGGGAGGGCGTTTTCGCTCGGCGGCGGCGGGTGAGTGCGGAGGTGGCGTGGAGTGAAGGATGTGGGGCCCCCGGGTGAGGCGAACGCATAGGTTCGGGGGGCGTCGGGCTGCATCCTGCCCGCTGCGGCCGTCGCTGCGTGGAGGCGGCGGTGCGGGGCGAGTGGGGGGGCGGGCTGGGACCCGGCGCCGCGCCGGGAGCGCGGGTGTGACTTTGCGTTTTGCGTGCGCGGCGTTTAGGGCGCCAGTTCGTTGGCAGCGCGGGCCGGGGCACGCGCTCGCCCCTGCGGAGGCGGCGCGGCGGAGCGGAGCGGGGGGGCAGGCGGGCCCCGGAGCAGGGTTGCGGCGCGGCGTCGGCCCTGTAGTGTTTCCAAACGGCTTACCCCGTAACGTACGATGCAAAGCGGTGTATTAAGACCTTTCCTTTGAGGGAAAGAAGGAAAAAGAAAGAAAGGGGGGAAAGAAAAAAAAAAAAACCACGGGAAAGAGAAAAAGAACGCGTGTAAATCGAAGTGTTTTGTTGGAAGCGAAATGCAATTTTCTGTCTTTGTTACAGAGGCGGAACCGACAATAGCAAATGCTGACAAAGAGCAAAGCCGGACGAGCGAGCGGTTTTTTGCGTTTACTCCCGAAGGGGCGGGCTGAAAGGAGGAAGCAAAAATGCAGCAGCGGACCCTCGATCTCCCCAGAAGCTGCGACAGTAGGAGGCGTTCTGGCCCGGGTAACCAAGGTAACTCTTGATGCGGAACGTTCGTTCTTTCGGCCTCCCTCCCGGAGGCAGCGCTGAGGACTAAGCGACCCGTTGCTGCCCTGCGCCTCTTGTTAACCGTAGCTGCCTTAGTTTTGCTTCGGTCGTTTGTATTTTGTTTTGTTATCGTACACGCGTACGTAGAAAAGGAAAGATAGGATATTTAATTTTTAGATTCGTTGCCACGGCTGAAGCTGAAGAGACAGAAAAACGTAAGCGAGCCGAAGTAATAAAATTAAAGGGAACCGAGCGAGAGCCGTCTCCGTCGCCCCGAAAGGGAAAGCCCGTTCCTCCCGGTGAGGAAGGTTCGCCGGTAATAGCGATCGGAATAACAGATGAGCGACATCTAACGGAAGGTGCGTACGCGTTACGGAAAGGACGCTGCGTCCATCCGTTTCCGTGCGCGTGACTCTCTGCATCTGTGAAGCGTCGTGCTTTAAGAGCTCCAAGACGGCAAATTCCCGTCTTCGGGGAACGGCGGTCAGGTGGCCAGAGAGAGAGGGAGAGGCAAGCGTGCGAATTGTAAAACGAAGAGGAAGGCTCATTTAGCGCGACCCCAGGTTAATTGCCTGGCAATGGTCTTTGGGGCAGCAGGAAGACGGCAGCTCGAAGAAAAGGTAAAGCCTTGCGGAATTAGGACTCCTTCCTTCTCGTGTAGTAGATCCGCTTTTGTGCTTAGAAACAACTTTGGATTGTTAATTTCTGCTGAGCTTTGAATACGTCACGTCACGGACTCTTAGGCGACACGGGGGAGTTCAGCTGCGCAGCCTGCCAGAGGAACGTCGCCCACGAGGCCTCGCTAGCCTTGAGGAGCTGTAGGCGCCGATGCACGTGGCTCGTTCTGTCGGGCGCGCAGAGGTTTGCTTTGGCTGCCGAAATTTCAGCTTGGCTTTGCGCCCTGTAGCGGTGGTATTTTTGTATTTCTAAATTGTGTTAATGCTAGGCGTTCGGCACATCGGGGAACGACTGTGTGCTGCCGTGAAGAACTGCAGGCTCCCGCCCTCAGCCCTTTCTCGGCAAGTTATCGGGTGTCGAGAGCGGCCGGGAGACTCCGAATGCCGGCGGAAAGGTTCTCTGCCCGCTCCTGACGAGGAGCCTTCGGCCGCGGGAAGGTCGGCGGCGTCCTTCCCGGACTCGTGAGTAATAAGCCGCGGTTCGCGGGCCGGCAGGGCAGGGGAGGGGAGGGGAGGGGGGGGGGGGAATAGCGCCTGGTAGCCCGGCGGCTCCGGCGTCGCCGTTGCTAGCGGGGCCCCGAGGTCCATGTGAAGCCTCAGCTGCCTGTCGGGAGCTTTGTTTTGGTGTGTTTACCTGGCAAAAGCAGCGAGGGAGGCCTCAAAGAAGAATTTTCGTGCCTAGGTGGGTAAGCTGCGACCCCAGCTGTCTTTGCCTTGCTTTGCCGCTTAGTGTCGTAACGGCGACTTGGGAGCCCGCGATAAAAACCGTTCCGGGGCCGAAGGGAGGCCCTGCGTTTGCCCCGCTTGGGAAACCGTCGTTAAAGCTTGGGGGGGGGGCCGAGCTCCGAAAGGAGACTCTGCCGGTGACCTCGGTGGTCCGATTCGTTTGCAGGCTGACGTTCCGAGGGCCGGCGAGCGGAAGAGGAGCAGCTCAGCCCGTTCGGTTGATTTCGGCGATCCTGTTTTAAGGAAGCGCGTAAGTGCAGACGGGGTCTGGGAGGCTTTTCGCCCGAGATGGGAAAGAGCGAGGAAGACTGGAGAGCGTGGAAAAACTAGGTGCCGCGGGTACTGAAGCTGTTAAGGGCTGAGAGAATTTGGGCTTAAGCATCTGAAAGGGGCTGCTAACGCGCAAGGAGCGGTAAAATACCATCGCTGGACAGCAGGCTCCTTTCCGGCCCTCCGTCCCCCTCTGCAGCCTTCTCGTTCTGTTTGTTTCTGTTCCTCTTTTCTGGCTGGGCTGTGCAGCGATCCCGGAAGGACGTGTCTTTTGAGGTGTGCCTTTGCGAAGGTGGTTCGGCTGCCTGGGGGGATGGATCAAAGCCTTTGAGGCTCCCTCCGATCTGTTTCATTTCCTTTTGAATTTCTTCCTTTCTTTGCTTTCTCCTAGGGCGTCTGTCAGCTAACGAGTAAAGAAGATGGAACGGCCTGTCCGCAGAGGAGAACTGACGCACGGTAAACGTGAATACGCTAGACCTCCGCTACGTCACGGGCGTTTGTTTACGTCCGTGCGTTCCAATCTCTAGTTGCGCATTCGGGACGCGGCATCTGCCCGCTATCCGACTCCTCCGTGTAGCGTAGAAGGCGCTGTACAGCTGCCGGTCTCTACGGGAGGTTGTTAGTGAGAAGGAGAACGGTGTATTCCAGCTCGCGACTGCCAAACGGGCTCCTTTAGGTCCGCTTTCAGACTTGGGGCCTACTTCATCGGTCCGCTTGGACGTGGTTTCTTGGGGGGAACGCTAGTGCTTTCCCTGTGCTTTTCCTGCGTCGAAACCGGTAGTTTATAGGCCAGAGCGGTTATGCCGTACCTTCCTTTGAGAGGCGTTTCGTCCGCGTCTCGGGCTTCGGGGAAAATCAATTGGACGGAATTGCCGAAGGCGCGCCTTGAAATAGGCGGTAAATCTAGAAGCGTGTCTGAATCGCGAGGGGCTCGTAACTTGGTCTTTGTCCTCAACGTCTGCTTTTCTTTCGCTCTTATTGCAGGCTTCCCTCCAACGATCGGCGTCGCTGCGGCGTCTCGTGTTTCACGGGCAGCGGTCTCTGCTCAGTAAGGACGTGAGAACTCCTGCGCTCCCGGAGAGCCCGGGATCCCTGCTCCGGGCTGGTCATTTTAGGCCTTTGTGCGGAGCGTTCTTTCTAGCTACGCGCCCCGCGTGAGCCTCTCCTTCGGCCGTTTTCCCAAGGCGGCGGAAACGCTTCTGGGAAACGCCGTCGTTTCCGAAACGTTTCGCCGTGTCCTTGCCGGTAGGGGATACCGTGAGAGCGGGCAGAGGCGGCCGACGTCTGTGCGAGGAAAGAAGCGTGGCGCAAAGAAGGGACCTCTTTGGCCCGCCTGGTCCGCTTTAGAGAGTTTTCTTTTGGACCCGAAGATCGGGTCTGCGAGTGCCGCGCTCAGCGCACGCGTTTGTTTCCCCCCCCCCCCCCCCCCCGTTCTTTTAGCAAGACCGTGCGTGTCCTCGAGCTGTTTGTCCCGAGGGGGGAGTCGCTGCGGGAATTGCTGGGGAGGCCCTGACGGCGGGACGTGAAAAAGACGCCTTTGACCGCGTGCGTGCGGCCGAAGGAACGTCAGCCCAAGAATCCGAAGAAGACATGCCGCGTGCCAGCATCTCGTACCGTTTAATAATAAAAACCGAGCAGTCTGTCAAGCAAATAGCGCGGCTTGCTTTGGGCTGTTTATTTTGTTTAACGATCAGTAAAGGCGAGAGGTCGAAAGTCCTAAAGAAGAACGCCTGCTTCTTGGAACGCTTGCAAATTGTCCCGTTAAGTAGGTGGGTGGTATTTTTGTTTTCGTTTTGTTTTTTTAAGTGCAGCCTCTGACTCTTTTTTGTCTGTGGAGTATTTTGCAACGATGTTCAAAGGAAAGCGCTGTTACTGAAGCCTCTAGGAGCAGCGGCTCGAGCACGACACGCGGCGACGCTGCGCCTCGCAGCAGGCGCTGTAAATAAGGGCAGATGAGCCGAGGCGAGGGTGGTGAAATGTCTGCAAAGGGCGGGCGGGGGGGCTCTGCAGCGGTGTGCGCGTGCCGGGGGCGGCCGCGCGCCCTGCTGCCCTCGGGGCGTCAAAAAAGCAGTACGGCACGGAAAGGGGGGCGCGCAGGCGCACGGCGGCCGGCCGCGCGCCCTGCTGCCCTCGGGGCGTCAAAAAAGCGGTACGGCACGATAAAGGGGGGCGCGCATGCGCACTGGGTTCCGCCGTGCTCACTGCTGCCACCCTGTGTCCAAAAATCGGTACTGCACCCTGTGGGGGGGGCTCGCGTGCTCACTGGGTTCCGCCGTGCTCACTGCTGCCACCCTGTGTCCAAAAAGCGGTACTGCACCCGGTGGGGGGGGCGCGCACGCGCACAGCGTTCCGCCGCGCTCACTGCTGCCACCCTGTGTCCAAAAAGCGGTACTGCACCCGGTGGGGGGGGCGCGCATGCGCAGACAGCCGGCGCGCACATGCTCAGTGCCGGTCGCCATGTTTGCTGCTGCTCTCCGCCGTTTCGGTAACGGGTAAGCGAATGGAGCGTGCTCGTCGCCCCTTCCCGGTGCTCTTGGAGCGGCCACGGGCTCGGGCAGCCTCGGGGCGCTCGCTGGGAGTCCCGGGCTGCCGCGGCGGGCTGCGGTTCGCACGCGTGAGCCGCCCGGCTGCAGCGGCGCGGCGCGAGCATGCCATTGCGGGTCTCGCCTCCCTTCGTGCTCCCCCCCGCCCCTCGGGCTCCCCGGCTCCCCCCCGCCCCTCGGGATTCCCCGCTCCACCCGCCCCTCGCGCTCCCCCCCGCTTCTCGGGCTCCCCTCGCTCCCCCCCGCCCCTCGGGCTCCCTCTGCTCCCCTCCCGCTCCCCTCGCTCCCCCCCGCCCCTCCCGCTCCCCTCGCTCCCCCCCCCCCCGCGCTGTCCGAGCCGGCACGTGCGCGGTGCTCAAGCGTCACTGCCGCCGCAGTCCGTTGGCGAGCGGCGCATGCGCGGCGGCGGGGAAGCAAGATGGCGGCGAGCAGGGAGGGCGTTTTCGCTCGGCGGCGGCGGCGGGTGAGTGCGGAGGTGGCGTGGAGTGAAGGATGTGGGGCCCCCGGGTGAGGCGAACGCATAGGTTCGGGGGGCGTCGGGCTGCATCCTGCCCGCTGCGGCCGTCGCTGCGTGGAGGCGGCGGTGCGGGGCGAGTGGGGGGGCGGGCTGGGACCCGGCGCCGCGCCGGGAGCGCGGGTGTGACTTTGCGTTTTGCGTGCGCGGCGTTTAGGGCGCCAGTTCGTTGGCAGCGCGGGCCGGGGCACGCGCTCGCCCCTGCGGAGGCGGCGCGGCGGAGCGGAGCGGGGGGGCAGGCGGGCCCCGGAGCAGGGTTGCGGCGCGGCGTCGGCCCTGTAGTGTTTCCAAACGGCTTACCCCGTAACGTACGATGCAAAGCGGTGTATTAAGACCTTTCCTTTGAGGGAAAGAAGGAAAAAGAAAGAAAGGGGGGAAAGAAAAAAAAAAAAACCACGGGAAAGAGAAAAAGAACGCGTGTAAATCGAAGTGTTTTGTTGGAAGCGAAATGCAATTTTCTGTCTTTGTTACAGAGGCGGAACCGACAATAGCAAATGCTGACAAAGAGCAAAGCCGGACGAGCGAGCGGTTTTTTGCGTTTACTCCCGAAGGGGCGGGCTGAAAGGAGGAAGCAAAAATGCAGCAGCGGACCCTCGATCTCCCCAGAAGCTGCGACAGTAGGAGGCGTTCTGGCCCGGGTAACCAAGGTAACTCTTGATGCGGAACGTTCGTTCTTTCGGCCTCCCTCCCGGAGGCAGCGCTGAGGACTAAGCGACCCGTTGCTGCCCTGCGCCTCTTGTTAACCGTAGCTGCCTTAGTTTTGCTTCGGTCGTTTGTATTTTGTTTTGTTATCGTACACGCGTACGTAGAAAAGGAAAGATAGGATATTTAATTTTTAGATTCGTTGCCACGGCTGAAGCTGAAGAGACAGAAAAACGTAAGCGAGCCGAAGTAATAAAATTAAAGGGAACCGAGCGAGAGCCGTCTCCGTCGCCCCGAAAGGGAAAGCCCGTTCCTCCCGGTGAGGAAGGTTCGCCGGTAATAGCGATCGGAATAACAGATGAGCGACATCTAACGGAAGGTGCGTACGCGTTACGGAAAGGACGCTGCGTCCATCCGTTTCCGTGCGCGTGACTCTCTGCATCTGTGAAGCGTCGTGCTTTAAGAGCTCCAAGACGGCAAATTCCCGTCTTCGGGGAACGGCGGTCAGGTGGCCAGAGAGAGAGGGAGAGGCAAGCGTGCGAATTGTAAAACGAAGAGGAAGGCTCATTTAGCGCGACCCCAGGTTAATTGCCTGGCAATGGTCTTTGGGGCAGCAGGAAGACGGCAGCTCGAAGAAAAGGTAAAGCCTTGCGGAATTAGGACTCCTTCCTTCTCGTGTAGTAGATCCGCTTTTGTGCTTAGAAACAACTTTGGATTGTTAATTTCTGCTGAGCTTTGAATACGTCACGTCACGGACTCTTAGGCGACACGGGGGAGTTCAGCTGCGCAGCCTGCCAGAGGAACGTCGCCCACGAGGCCTCGCTAGCCTTGAGGAGCTGTAGGCGCCGATGCACGTGGCTCGTTCTGTCGGGCGCGCAGAGGTTTGCTTTGGCTGCCGAAATTTCAGCTTGGCTTTGCGCCCTGTAGCGGTGGTATTTTTGTATTTCTAAATTGTGTTAATGCTAGGCGTTCGGCACATCGGGGAACGACTGTGTGCTGCCGTGAAGAACTGCAGGCTCCCGCCCTCAGCCCTTTCTCGGCAAGTTATCGGGTGTCGAGAGCGGCCGGGAGACTCCGAATGCCGGCGGAAAGGTTCTCTGCCCGCTCCTGACGAGGAGCCTTCGGCCGCGGGAAGGTCGGCGGCGTCCTTCCCGGACTCGTGAGTAATAAGCCGCGGTTCGCGGGCCGGCAGGGCAGGGGAGGGGAGGGGAGGGGGGGGGGGAATAGCGCCTGGTAGCCCGGCGGCTCCGGCGTCGCCGTTGCTAGCGGGGCCCCGAGGTCCATGTGAAGCCTCAGCTGCCTGTCGGGAGCTTTGTTTTGGTGTGTTTACCTGGCAAAAGCAGCGAGGGAGGCCTCAAAGAAGAATTTTCGTGCCTAGGTGGGTAAGCTGCGACCCCAGCTGTCTTTGCCTTGCTTTGCCGCTTAGTGTCGTAACGGCGACTTGGGAGCCCGCGATAAAAACCGTTCCGGGGCCGAAGGGAGGCCCTGCGTTTGCCCCGCTTGGGAAACCGTCGTTAAAGCTTGGGGGGGGGGCCGAGCTCCGAAAGGAGACTCTGCCGGTGACCTCGGTGGTCCGATTCGTTTGCAGGCTGACGTTCCGAGGGCCGGCGAGCGGAAGAGGAGCAGCTCAGCCCGTTCGGTTGATTTCGGCGATCCTGTTTTAAGGAAGCGCGTAAGTGCAGACGGGGTCTGGGAGGCTTTTCGCCCGAGATGGGAAAGAGCGAGGAAGACTGGAGAGCGTGGAAAAACTAGGTGCCGCGGGTACTGAAGCTGTTAAGGGCTGAGAGAATTTGGGCTTAAGCATCTGAAAGGGGCTGCTAACGCGCAAGGAGCGGTAAAATACCATCGCTGGACAGCAGGCTCCTTTCCGGCCCTCCGTCCCCCTCTGCAGCCTTCTCGTTCTGTTTGTTTCTGTTCCTCTTTTCTGGCTGGGCTGTGCAGCGATCCCGGAAGGACGTGTCTTTTGAGGTGTGCCTTTGCGAAGGTGGTTCGGCTGCCTGGGGGGATGGATCAAAGCCTTTGAGGCTCCCTCCGATCTGTTTCATTTCCTTTTGAATTTCTTCCTTTCTTTGCTTTCTCCTAGGGCGTCTGTCAGCTAACGAGTAAAGAAGATGGAACGGCCTGTCCGCAGAGGAGAACTGACGCACGGTAAACGTGAATACGCTAGACCTCCGCTACGTCACGGGCGTTTGTTTACGTCCGTGCGTTCCAATCTCTAGTTGCGCATTCGGGACGCGGCATCTGCCCGCTATCCGACTCCTCCGTGTAGCGTAGAAGGCGCTGTACAGCTGCCGGTCTCTACGGGAGGTTGTTAGTGAGAAGGAGAACGGTGTATTCCAGCTCGCGACTGCCAAACGGGCTCCTTTAGGTCCGCTTTCAGACTTGGGGCCTACTTCATCGGTCCGCTTGGACGTGGTTTCTTGGGGGGAACGCTAGTGCTTTCCCTGTGCTTTTCCTGCGTCGAAACCGGTAGTTTATAGGCCAGAGCGGTTATGCCGTACCTTCCTTTGAGAGGCGTTTCGTCCGCGTCTCGGGCTTCGGGGAAAATCAATTGGACGGAATTGCCGAAGGCGCGCCTTGAAATAGGCGGTAAATCTAGAAGCGTGTCTGAATCGCGAGGGGCTCGTAACTTGGTCTTTGTCCTCAACGTCTGCTTTTCTTTCGCTCTTATTGCAGGCTTCCCTCCAACGATCGGCGTCGCTGCGGCGTCTCGTGTTTCACGGGCAGCGGTCTCTGCTCAGTAAGGACGTGAGAACTCCTGCGCTCCCGGAGAGCCCGGGATCCCTGCTCCGGGCTGGTCATTTTAGGCCTTTGTGCGGAGCGTTCTTTCTAGCTACGCGCCCCGCGTGAGCCTCTCCTTCGGCCGTTTTCCCAAGGCGGCGGAAACGCTTCTGGGAAACGCCGTCGTTTCCGAAACGTTTCGCCGTGTCCTTGCCGGTAGGGGATACCGTGAGAGCGGGCAGAGGCGGCCGACGTCTGTGCGAGGAAAGAAGCGTGGCGCAAAGAAGGGACCTCTTTGGCCCGCCTGGTCCGCTTTAGAGAGTTTTCTTTTGGACCCGAAGATCGGGTCTGCGAGTGCCGCGCTCAGCGCACGCGTTTGTTTCCCCCCCCCCCCCCCCCCCGTTCTTTTAGCAAGACCGTGCGTGTCCTCGAGCTGTTTGTCCCGAGGGGGGAGTCGCTGCGGGAATTGCTGGGGAGGCCCTGACGGCGGGACGTGAAAAAGACGCCTTTGACCGCGTGCGTGCGGCCGAAGGAACGTCAGCCCAAGAATCCGAAGAAGACATGCCGCGTGCCAGCATCTCGTACCGTTTAATAATAAAAACCGAGCAGTCTGTCAAGCAAATAGCGCGGCTTGCTTTGGGCTGTTTATTTTGTTTAACGATCAGTAAAGGCGAGAGGTCGAAAGTCCTAAAGAAGAACGCCTGCTTCTTGGAACGCTTGCAAATTGTCCCGTTAAGTAGGTGGGTGGTATTTTTGTTTTCGTTTTGTTTTTTTAAGTGCAGCCTCTGACTCTTTTTTGTCTGTGGAGTATTTTGCAACGATGTTCAAAGGAAAGCGCTGTTACTGAAGCCTCTAGGAGCAGCGGCTCGAGCACGACACGCGGCGACGCTGCGCCTCGCAGCAGGCGCTGTAAATAAGGGCAGATGAGCCGAGGCGAGGGTGGTGAAATGTCTGCAAAGGGCGGGCGGGGGGGCTCTGCAGCGGTGTGCGCGTGCCGGGGGCGGCCGCGCGCCCTGCTGCCCTCGGGGCGTCAAAAAAGCAGTACGGCACGGAAAGGGGGGCGCGCAGGCGCACGGCGGCCGGCCGCGCGCCCTGCTGCCCTCGGGGCGTCAAAAAAGCGGTACGGCACGATAAAGGGGGGCGCGCATGCGCACTGGGTTCCGCCGTGCTCACTGCTGCCACCCTGTGTCCAAAAATCGGTACTGCACCCTGTGGGGGGGGCTCGCGTGCTCACTGGGTTCCGCCGTGCTCACTGCTGCCACCCTGTGTCCAAAAAGCGGTACTGCACCCGGTGGGGGGGGCGCGCACGCGCACAGCGTTCCGCCGCGCTCACTGCTGCCACCCTGTGTCCAAAAAGCGGTACTGCACCCGGTGGGGGGGGCGCGCATGCGCAGACAGCCGGCGCGCACATGCTCAGTGCCGGTCGCCATGTTTGCTGCTGCTCTCCGCCGTTTCGGTAACGGGTAAGCGAATGGAGCGTGCTCGTCGCCCCTTCCCGGTGCTCTTGGAGCGGCCACGGGCTCGGGCAGCCTCGGGGCGCTCGCTGGGAGTCCCGGGCTGCCGCGGCGGGCTGCGGTTCGCACGCGTGAGCCGCCCGGCTGCAGCGGCGCGGCGCGAGCATGCCATTGCGGGTCTCGCCTCCCTTCGTGCTCCCCCCCGCCCCTCGGGCTCCCCGGCTCCCCCCCGCCCCTCGGGATTCCCCGCTCCACCCGCCCCTCGCGCTCCCCCCCGCTTCTCGGGCTCCCCTCGCTCCCCCCCGCCCCTCGGGCTCCCTCTGCTCCCCTCCCGCTCCCCTCGCTCCCCCCCGCCCCTCCCGCTCCCCTCGCTCCCCCCCCCCCCGCGCTGTCCGAGCCGGCACGTGCGCGGTGCTCAAGCGTCACTGCCGCCGCAGTCCGTTGGCGAGCGGCGCATGCGCGGCGGCGGGGAAGCAAGATGGCGGCGAGCAGGGAGGGCGTTTTCGCTCGGCGGCGGCGGCGGGTGAGTGCGGAGGTGGCGTGGAGTGAAGGATGTGGGGCCCCCGGGTGAGGCGAACGCATAGGTTCGGGGGGCGTCGGGCTGCATCCTGCCCGCTGCGGCCGTCGCTGCGTGGAGGCGGCGGTGCGGGGCGAGTGGGGGGGCGGGCTGGGACCCGGCGCCGCGCCGGGAGCGCGGGTGTGACTTTGCGTTTTGCGTGCGCGGCGTTTAGGGCGCCAGTTCGTTGGCAGCGCGGGCCGGGGCACGCGCTCGCCCCTGCGGAGGCGGCGCGGCGGAGCGGAGCGGGGGGGCAGGCGGGCCCCGGAGCAGGGTTGCGGCGCGGCGTCGGCCCTGTAGTGTTTCCAAACGGCTTACCCCGTAACGTACGATGCAAAGCGGTGTATTAAGACCTTTCCTTTGAGGGAAAGAAGGAAAAAGAAAGAAAGGGGGGAAAGAAAAAAAAAAAAACCACGGGAAAGAGAAAAAGAACGCGTGTAAATCGAAGTGTTTTGTTGGAAGCGAAATGCAATTTTCTGTCTTTGTTACAGAGGCGGAACCGACAATAGCAAATGCTGACAAAGAGCAAAGCCGGACGAGCGAGCGGTTTTTTGCGTTTACTCCCGAAGGGGCGGGCTGAAAGGAGGAAGCAAAAATGCAGCAGCGGACCCTCGATCTCCCCAGAAGCTGCGACAGTAGGAGGCGTTCTGGCCCGGGTAACCAAGGTAACTCTTGATGCGGAACGTTCGTTCTTTCGGCCTCCCTCCCGGAGGCAGCGCTGAGGACTAAGCGACCCGTTGCTGCCCTGCGCCTCTTGTTAACCGTAGCTGCCTTAGTTTTGCTTCGGTCGTTTGTATTTTGTTTTGTTATCGTACACGCGTACGTAGAAAAGGAAAGATAGGATATTTAATTTTTAGATTCGTTGCCACGGCTGAAGCTGAAGAGACAGAAAAACGTAAGCGAGCCGAAGTAATAAAATTAAAGGGAACCGAGCGAGAGCCGTCTCCGTCGCCCCGAAAGGGAAAGCCCGTTCCTCCCGGTGAGGAAGGTTCGCCGGTAATAGCGATCGGAATAACAGATGAGCGACATCTAACGGAAGGTGCGTACGCGTTACGGAAAGGACGCTGCGTCCATCCGTTTCCGTGCGCGTGACTCTCTGCATCTGTGAAGCGTCGTGCTTTAAGAGCTCCAAGACGGCAAATTCCCGTCTTCGGGGAACGGCGGTCAGGTGGCCAGAGAGAGAGGGAGAGGCAAGCGTGCGAATTGTAAAACGAAGAGGAAGGCTCATTTAGCGCGACCCCAGGTTAATTGCCTGGCAATGGTCTTTGGGGCAGCAGGAAGACGGCAGCTCGAAGAAAAGGTAAAGCCTTGCGGAATTAGGACTCCTTCCTTCTCGTGTAGTAGATCCGCTTTTGTGCTTAGAAACAACTTTGGATTGTTAATTTCTGCTGAGCTTTGAATACGTCACGTCACGGACTCTTAGGCGACACGGGGGAGTTCAGCTGCGCAGCCTGCCAGAGGAACGTCGCCCACGAGGCCTCGCTAGCCTTGAGGAGCTGTAGGCGCCGATGCACGTGGCTCGTTCTGTCGGGCGCGCAGAGGTTTGCTTTGGCTGCCGAAATTTCAGCTTGGCTTTGCGCCCTGTAGCGGTGGTATTTTTGTATTTCTAAATTGTGTTAATGCTAGGCGTTCGGCACATCGGGGAACGACTGTGTGCTGCCGTGAAGAACTGCAGGCTCCCGCCCTCAGCCCTTTCTCGGCAAGTTATCGGGTGTCGAGAGCGGCCGGGAGACTCCGAATGCCGGCGGAAAGGTTCTCTGCCCGCTCCTGACGAGGAGCCTTCGGCCGCGGGAAGGTCGGCGGCGTCCTTCCCGGACTCGTGAGTAATAAGCCGCGGTTCGCGGGCCGGCAGGGCAGGGGAGGGGAGGGGAGGGGGGGGGGGAATAGCGCCTGGTAGCCCGGCGGCTCCGGCGTCGCCGTTGCTAGCGGGGCCCCGAGGTCCATGTGAAGCCTCAGCTGCCTGTCGGGAGCTTTGTTTTGGTGTGTTTACCTGGCAAAAGCAGCGAGGGAGGCCTCAAAGAAGAATTTTCGTGCCTAGGTGGGTAAGCTGCGACCCCAGCTGTCTTTGCCTTGCTTTGCCGCTTAGTGTCGTAACGGCGACTTGGGAGCCCGCGATAAAAACCGTTCCGGGGCCGAAGGGAGGCCCTGCGTTTGCCCCGCTTGGGAAACCGTCGTTAAAGCTTGGGGGGGGGGCCGAGCTCCGAAAGGAGACTCTGCCGGTGACCTCGGTGGTCCGATTCGTTTGCAGGCTGACGTTCCGAGGGCCGGCGAGCGGAAGAGGAGCAGCTCAGCCCGTTCGGTTGATTTCGGCGATCCTGTTTTAAGGAAGCGCGTAAGTGCAGACGGGGTCTGGGAGGCTTTTCGCCCGAGATGGGAAAGAGCGAGGAAGACTGGAGAGCGTGGAAAAACTAGGTGCCGCGGGTACTGAAGCTGTTAAGGGCTGAGAGAATTTGGGCTTAAGCATCTGAAAGGGGCTGCTAACGCGCAAGGAGCGGTAAAATACCATCGCTGGACAGCAGGCTCCTTTCCGGCCCTCCGTCCCCCTCTGCAGCCTTCTCGTTCTGTTTGTTTCTGTTCCTCTTTTCTGGCTGGGCTGTGCAGCGATCCCGGAAGGACGTGTCTTTTGAGGTGTGCCTTTGCGAAGGTGGTTCGGCTGCCTGGGGGGATGGATCAAAGCCTTTGAGGCTCCCTCCGATCTGTTTCATTTCCTTTTGAATTTCTTCCTTTCTTTGCTTTCTCCTAGGGCGTCTGTCAGCTAACGAGTAAAGAAGATGGAACGGCCTGTCCGCAGAGGAGAACTGACGCACGGTAAACGTGAATACGCTAGACCTCCGCTACGTCACGGGCGTTTGTTTACGTCCGTGCGTTCCAATCTCTAGTTGCGCATTCGGGACGCGGCATCTGCCCGCTATCCGACTCCTCCGTGTAGCGTAGAAGGCGCTGTACAGCTGCCGGTCTCTACGGGAGGTTGTTAGTGAGAAGGAGAACGGTGTATTCCAGCTCGCGACTGCCAAACGGGCTCCTTTAGGTCCGCTTTCAGACTTGGGGCCTACTTCATCGGTCCGCTTGGACGTGGTTTCTTGGGGGGAACGCTAGTGCTTTCCCTGTGCTTTTCCTGCGTCGAAACCGGTAGTTTATAGGCCAGAGCGGTTATGCCGTACCTTCCTTTGAGAGGCGTTTCGTCCGCGTCTCGGGCTTCGGGGAAAATCAATTGGACGGAATTGCCGAAGGCGCGCCTTGAAATAGGCGGTAAATCTAGAAGTGTGTCTGAATCGCGAGGGGCTCGTAACTTGGTCTTTGTCCTCAACGTCTGCTTTTCTTTCGCTCTTATTGCAGGCTTCCCTCCAACGATCGGCGTCGCTGCGGCGTCTCGTGTTTCACGGGCAGCGGTCTCTGCTCAGTAAGGACGTGAGAACTCCTGCGCTCCCGGAGAGCCCGGGATCCCTGCTCCGGGCTGGTCATTTTAGGCCTTTGTGCGGAGCGTTCTTTCTAGCTACGCGCCCCGCGTGAGCCTCTCCTTCGGCCGTTTTCCCAAGGCGGCGGAAACGCTTCTGGGAAACGCCGTCGTTTCCGAAACGTTTCGCCGTGTCCTTGCCGGTAGGGGATACCGTGAGAGCGGGCAGAGGCGGCCGACGTCTGTGCGAGGAAAGAAGCGTGGCGCAAAGAAGGGACCTCTTTGGCCCGCCTGGTCCGCTTTAGAGAGTTTTCTTTTGGACCCGAAGATCGGGTCTGCGAGTGCCGCGCTCAGCGCACGCGTTTGTTTCCCCCCCCCCCCCCCCCCGTTCTTTTAGCAAGACCGTGCGTGTCCTCGAGCTGTTTGTCCCGAGGGGGGAGTCGCTGCGGGAATTGCTGGGGAGGCCCTGACGGCGGGACGTGAAAAAGACGCCTTTGACCGCGTGCGTGCGGCCGAAGGAACGTCAGCCCAAGAATCCGAAGAAGACATGCCGCGTGCCAGCATCTCGTACCGTTTAATAATAAAAACCGAGCAGTCTGTCAAGCAAATAGCGCGGCTTGCTTTGGGCTGTTTATTTTGTTTAACGATCAGTAAAGGCGAGAGGTCGAAAGTCCTAAAGAAGAACGCCTGCTTCTTGGAACGCTTGCAAATTGTCCCGTTAAGTAGGTGGGTGGTATTTTTGTTTTCGTTTTGTTTTTTTAAGTGCAGCCTCTGACTCTTTTTTGTCTGTGGAGTATTTTGCAACGATGTTCAAAGGAAAGCGCTGTTACTGAAGCCTCTAGGAGCAGCGGCTCGAGCACGACACGCGGCGACGCTGCGCCTCGCAGCAGGCGCTGTAAATAAGGGCAGATGAGCCGAGGCGAGGGTGGTGAAATGTCTGCAAAGGGCGGGCGGGGGGGCTCTGCAGCGGTGTGCGCGTGCCGGGGGCGGCCGCGCGCCCTGCTGCCCTCGGGGCGTCCAAAAAGCGGTACGGCACGATAAAGGGGGGCGCGCATGCGCACTGGGTTCCGCCGTGCTCACTGCTGCCACCCTGTGTCCAAAAATCGGTACTGCACCCTGTGGGGGGGGCGCGCGTGCGCACTGGGTTCCTCCGTGCTCACTGCTGCCACCCTGTGTCCAAAAATCGGTACTGCACCCTGTGGGGGGGGCGCCCACGCGCACAGCGTTCCGCCGCGCTCACTGCTGCCACCCTGTGTCCAAAAAGCGGTACTGCACCCGGTGGGGGGGGCGCGCATGCGCAGACAGCCGGCGCGCACATGCTCAGTGCCGGTCGCCATGTTTGCTGCTGCTCTCCGCCGTTTCGGTAACGGGTAAGCGAATGGAGCGTGCTCGTCGCCCCTTCCCGGTGCTCTTGGAGCGGCCACGGGCTCGGGCAGCCTCGGGGCGCTCGCTGGGAGTCCCGGGCTGCCGCGGCGGGCTGCGGTTCGCACGCGTGAGCCGCCCGGCTGCAGCGCCGCGGCGCGAGCATGCCATTGCGGGTCTCGCCTCCCTTCGTGCTCCCCCCCGCCCCTCGGGCTCCCCGGCTCCCCCCCGCCCCTCGGGATTCCCCGCTCCACCCGCCCCTCGCGCTCCCCCCCGCTTCTCGGGCTCCCCTCGCGCTCCCCCCCACCCCCGCGCTCCCCCCTGCTTCTCGGGCTCCCCTCGCGCTCCCCCCCCGCTCCTCGGGCTCCCCCTGCTCCCCTCGCGCTCCGCCCCGCCCCTCGCGCTCCCCCCCGCTTCTCGGGCTCCCCTCGCGCTCCCCCTGCTCCCCTCGCGCTCCCCCTGCTCCCCTCGCGCTCCCCCTGCTCCCCTCGCGCTCCGCCCCGCCCCTCGGGCTCCCCCTGCTCCCCTCGCGCTCCCCCCCGCTTCTCGGGCTCCCCTCGCGCTCCCCCCCGCTTCTCGGGCTCCCCCCTGCTTCTCAGGCTCTTCTCACGCTCCCCCCCGCTCCTCGGGCTCCCCTTGCTCCCCTCGCGCTCTGCCCCGCCCCTCGCACTCCCCCTGCTCCCCTCGCGCTCCCCCCCGCTTCTCGGGCTCCCCCCTGCTTCTCAGGCTCCTCTCGGGCTCCCCTTGCTCCCCTCGCGCTCCGCCCCGCCCCTCGCGCTCCCCCTGGTCCCCTCGCGCTCCCCCCCGCCCCCGCGCTCCCCCCCCGCTTCTCGGGCTCCCCTCGTGCTCCCCCCCGCTCCTCGGGCCCCCCTGCTCCCCTCACGCTCCCCCCCCGCCTCTCGCGCTCCCCTCGCACTCCGCCCCGCCCCTCGCGCTCCCCTCGCTCCCCCCCGCCCCTCGGGCTCCCTCTGCTCCCCTCCCGCTCCCCTCGCTCCCCCCCGCCCCTCCCGCTCCCCTCGCTCCCCCCCCCCCGCGCTGTCCGAGCCGGCACGTGCGCGGTGCTCAAGCGTCACTGCCGCCGCAGTCCGTTGGCGAGCGGCGCATGCGCGGCGGCGGGGAAGCAAGATGGCGGCGAGCAGGGAGGGCGTTTTCGCTCGGCGGCGGCGGGTGAGTGCGGAGGTGGCGTGGAGTGAAGGATGTGGGGCCCCCGGGTGAGGCGAACGCATAGGTTCGGGGGGCGTCGGGCTGCATCCTGCCCGCTGCGGCCGTCGCTGCGTGGAGGCGGCGGTGCGGGGCGAGTGGGGGGGCGGGCTGGGACCCGGCGCCGCGCCGGGAGCGCGGGTGTGACTTTGCGTTTTGCGTGCGCGGCGTTTAGGGCGCCAGTTCGTTGGCAGCGCGGGCCGGGGCACGCGCTCGCCCCTGCGGAGGCGGCGCGGCGGAGCGGAGCGGGGGGGCAGGCGGGCCCCGGAGCAGGGTTGCGGCGCGGCGTCGGCCCTGTAGTGTTTCCAAACGGCTTACCCCGTAACGTACGATGCAAAGCGGTGTATTAAGACCTTTCCTTTGAGGGAAAGAAGGAAAAAGAAAGAAAGGGGGGAAAGAAAAAAAAAAAAACCACGGGAAAGAGAAAAAGAACGCGTGTAAATCGAAGTGTTTTGTTGGAAGCGAAATGCAATTTTCTGTCTTTGTTACAGAGGCGGAACCGACAATAGCAAATGCTGACAAAGAGCAAAGCCGGACGAGCGAGCGGTTTTTTGCGTTTACTCCCGAAGGGGCGGGCTGAAAGGAGGAAGCAAAAATGCAGCAGCGGACCCTCGATCTCCCCAGAAGCTGCGACAGTAGGAGGCGTTCTGGCCCGGGTAACCAAGGTAACTCTTGATGCGGAACGTTCGTTCTTTCGGCCTCCCTCCCGGAGGCAGCGCTGAGGACTAAGCGACCCGTTGCTGCCCTGCGCCTCTTGTTAACCGTAGCTGCCTTAGTTTTGCTTCGGTCGTTTGTATTTTGTTTTGTTATCGTACACGCGTACGTAGAAAAGGAAAGATAGGATATTTAATTTTTAGATTCGTTGCCACGGCTGAAGCTGAAGAGACAGAAAAACGTAAGCGAGCCGAAGTAATAAAATTAAAGGGAACCGAGCGAGAGCCGTCTCCGTCGCCCCGAAAGGGAAAGCCCGTTCCTCCCGGTGAGGAAGGTTCGCCGGTAATAGCGATCGGAATAACAGATGAGCGACATCTAACGGAAGGTGCGTACGCGTTACGGAAAGGACGCTGCGTCCATCCGTTTCCGTGCGCGTGACTCTCTGCATCTGTGAAGCGTCGTGCTTTAAGAGCTCCAAGACGGCAAATTCCCGTCTTCGGGGAACGGCGGTCAGGTGGCCAGAGAGAGAGGGAGAGGCAAGCGTGCGAATTGTAAAACGAAGAGGAAGGCTCATTTAGCGCGACCCCAGGTTAATTGCCTGGCAATGGTCTTTGGGGCAGCAGGAAGACGGCAGCTCGAAGAAAAGGTAAAGCCTTGCGGAATTAGGACTCCTTCCTTCTCGTGTAGTAGATCCGCTTTTGTGCTTAGAAACAACTTTGGATTGTTAATTTCTGCTGAGCTTTGAATACGTCACGTCACGGACTCTTAGGCGACACGGGGGAGTTCAGCTGCGCAGCCTGCCAGAGGAACGTCGCCCACGAGGCCTCGCTAGCCTTGAGGAGCTGTAGGCGCCGATGCACGTGGCTCGTTCTGTCGGGCGCGCAGAGGTTTGCTTTGGCTGCCGAAATTTCAGCTTGGCTTTGCGCCCTGTAGCGGTGGTATTTTTGTATTTCTAAATTGTGTTAATGCTAGGCGTTCGGCACATCGGGGAACGACTGTGTGCTGCCGTGAAGAACTGCAGGCTCCCGCCCTCAGCCCTTTCTCGGCAAGTTATCGGGTGTCGAGAGCGGCCGGGAGACTCCGAATGCCGGCGGAAAGGTTCTCTGCCCGCTCCTGACGAGGAGCCTTCGGCCGCGGGAAGGTCGGCGGCGTCCTTCCCGGACTCGTGAGTAATAAGCCGCGGTTCGCGGGCCGGCAGGGCAGGGGAGGGGAGGGGAGGGGGGGGGGGGGAATAGCGCCTGGTAGCCCGGCGGCTCCGGCGTCGCCGTTGCTAGCGGGGCCCCGAGGTCCATGTGAAGCCTCAGCTGCCTGTCGGGAGCTTTGTTTTGGTGTGTTTACCTGGCAAAAGCAGCGAGGGAGGCCTCAAAGAAGAATTTTCGTGCCTAGGTGGGTAAGCTGCGACCCCAGCTGTCTTTGCCTTGCTTTGCCGCTTAGTGTCGTAACGGCGACTTGGGAGCCCGCGATAAAAACCGTTCCGGGGCCGAAGGGAGGCCCTGCGTTTGCCCCGCTTGGGAAACCGTCGTTAAAGCTTGGGGGGGGGGCCGAGCTCCGAAAGGAGACTCTGCCGGTGACCTCGGTGGTCCGATTCGTTTGCAGGCTGACGTTCCGAGGGCCGGCGAGCGGAAGAGGAGCAGCTCAGCCCGTTCGGTTGATTTCGGCGATCCTGTTTTAAGGAAGCGCGTAAGTGCAGACGGGGTCTGGGAGGCTTTTCGCCCGAGATGGGAAAGAGCGAGGAAGACTGGAGAGCGTGGAAAAACTAGGTGCCGCGGGTACTGAAGCTGTTAAGGGCTGAGAGAATTTGGGCTTAAGCATCTGAAAGGGGCTGCTAACGCGCAAGGAGCGGTAAAATACCATCGCTGGACAGCAGGCTCCTTTCCGGCCCTCCGTCCCCCTCTGCAGCCTTCTCGTTCTGTTTGTTTCTGTTCCTCTTTTCTGGCTGGGCTGTGCAGCGATCCCGGAAGGACGTGTCTTTTGAGGTGTGCCTTTGCGAAGGTGGTTCGGCTGCCTGGGGGGATGGATCAAAGCCTTTGAGGCTCCCTCCGATCTGTTTCATTTCCTTTTGAATTTCTTCCTTTCTTTGCTTTCTCCTAGGGCGTCTGTCAGCTAACGAGTAAAGAAGATGGAACGGCCTGTCCGCAGAGGAGAACTGACGCACGGTAAACGTGAATACGCTAGACCTCCGCTACGTCACGGGCGTTTGTTTACGTCCGTGCGTTCCAATCTCTAGTTGCGCATTCGGGACGCGGCATCTGCCCGCTATCCGACTCCTCCGTGTAGCGTAGAAGGCGCTGTACAGCTGCCGGTCTCTACGGGAGGTTGTTAGTGAGAAGGAGAACGGTGTATTCCAGCTCGCGACTGCCAAACGGGCTCCTTTAGGTCCGCTTTCAGACTTGGGGCCTACTTCATCGGTCCGCTTGGACGTGGTTTCTTGGGGGGAACGCTAGTGCTTTCCCTGTGCTTTTCCTGCGTCGAAACCGGTAGTTTATAGGCCAGAGCGGTTATGCCGTACCTTCCTTTGAGAGGCGTTTCGTCCGCGTCTCGGGCTTCGGGGAAAATCAATTGGACGGAATTGCCGAAGGCGCGCCTTGAAATAGGCGGTAAATCTAGAAGCGTGTCTGAATCGCGAGGGGCTCGTAACTTGGTCTTTGTCCTCAACGTCTGCTTTTCTTTCGCTCTTATTGCAGGCTTCCCTCCAACGATCGGCGTCGCTGCGGCGTCTCGTGTTTCACGGGCAGCGGTCTCTGCTCAGTAAGGACGTGAGAACTCCTGCGCTCCCGGAGAGCCCGGGATCCCTGCTCCGGGCTGGTCATTTTAGGCCTTTGTGCGGAGCGTTCTTTCTAGCTACGCGCCCCGCGTGAGCCTCTCCTTCGGCCGTTTTCCCAAGGCGGCGGAAACGCTTCTGGGAAACGCCGTCGTTTCCGAAACGTTTCGCCGTGTCCTTGCCGGTAGGGGATACCGTGAGAGCGGGCAGAGGCGGCCGACGTCTGTGCGAGGAAAGAAGCGTGGCGCAAAGAAGGGACCTCTTTGGCCCGCCTGGTCCGCTTTAGAGAGTTTTCTTTTGGACCCGAAGGTCGGGTCTGCGAGTGCCGCGCTCAGCGCACGCGTTTGTTTCCCCCCCCCCCCCCCCCGTTCTTTTAGCAAGACCGTGCGTGTCCTCGAGCTGTTTGTCCCGAGGGGGGAGTCGCTGCGGGAATTGCTGGGGAGGCCCTGACGGCGGGACGTGAAAAAGACGCCTTTGACCGCGTGCGTGCGGCCGAAGGAACGTCAGCCCAAGAATCCGAAGAAGACATGCCGCGTGCCAGCATCTCGTACCGTTTAATAATAAAAACCGAGCAGTCTGTCAAGCAAATAGCGCGGCTTGCTTTGGGCTGTTTATTTTGTTTAACGATCAGTAAAGGCGAGAGGTCGAAAGTCCTAAAGAAGAACGCCTGCTTCTTGGAACGCTTGCAAATTGTCCCGTTAAGTAGGTGGGTGGTATTTTTGTTTTCGTTTTGTTTTTTTAAGTGCAGCCTCTGACTCTTTTTTGTCTGTGGAGTATTTTGCAACGATGTTCAAAGGAAAGCGCTGTTACTGAAGCCTCTAGGAGCAGCGGCTCGAGCACGACACGCGGCGACGCTGCGCCTCGCAGCAGGCGCTGTAAATAAGGGCAGATGAGCCGAGGCGAGGGTGGTGAAATGTCTGCAAAGGGCGGGCGGGGGGGCTCTGCAGCGGTGTGCGCGTGCCGGGGGCGGCCGCGCGCCCTGCTGCCCTCGGGGCGTCAAAAAAGCAGTACGGCACGGAAAGGGGGGCGCGCAGGCGCACGGCGGCCGGCCGCGCGCCCTGCTGCCCTCGGGGCGTCAAAAAAGCGGTACGGCACGATAAAGGGGGGCGCGCATGCGCACTGGGTTCCGCCGTGCTCACTGCTGCCACCCTGTGTCCAAAAAGCGGTACTGCACCCTGTGGGGGGGCGCGCGTGCGCACTGGGTTCTGCCATGCTCACTGCTGCCACCCTGTGTCCAAAAATCGGTACTGCACCCTGTGGGGGGGGCGCGCACGCGCACAGCGTTCCGCCGCGCTCACTGCTGCCACCCTGTGTCCAAAAAGCGGTACTGCACCCGGTGGGGGGGGGCGCGCATGCGCAGACAGCCGGCGCGCACATGCTCAGTGCCGGTCGCCATGTTTGCTGCTGCTCTCCGCCGTTTCGGTAACGGGTAAGCGAATGGAGCGTGCTCGTCGCCCCTTCCCGGTGCTCTTGGAGCGGCCACGGGCTCGGGCAGCCTCGGGGCGCTCGCTGGGAGTCCCGGGCTGCCGCGGCGGGCTGCGGTTCGCACGCGTGAGCCGCCCGGCTGCAGCGGCGCGGCGCGAGCATGCCATTGCGGGTCTCGCCTCCCTTCGTGCTCCCCCCCGCCCCTCGGGCTCCCCGGCTCCCCCCCGCCCCTCGGGATTCCCCGCTCCACCCGCCCCTCGCGCTCCCCCCCGCTTCTCGGGCTCCCCTCGCGCTCCCCCCCACCCCCGCGCTCCCCCCTGCTTCTCGGGCTCCCCTCGCGCTCCCCCCCCGCTCCTCGGGCTCCCCCTGCTCCCCTCGCGCTCCGCCCCGCCCCTCGCGCTCCCCCCCGCTTCTCGGGCTCCCCTCGCGCTCCCCCTGCTCCCCTCGCGCTCCCCCTGCTCCCCTCGCGCTCCCCCTGCTCCCCTCGCGCTCCGCCCCGCCCCTCGGGCTCCCCCTGCTCCCCTCGCGCTCCCCCCCGCTTCTCGGGCTCCCCTCGCGCTCCCCCCCGCTTCTCGGGCTCCCCCCTGCTTCTCAGGCTCTTCTCACGCTCCCCCCCGCTCCTCGGGCTCCCCTTGCTCCCCTCGCGCTCTGCCCCGCCCCTCGCACTCCCCCTGCTCCCCTCGCGCTCCCCCCCGCTTCTCGGGCTCCCCCCTGCTTCTCAGGCTCCTCTCGGGCTCCCCTTGCTCCCCTCGCGCTCCGCCCCGCCCCTCGCGCTCCCCCTGGTCCCCTCGCGCTCCCCCCCGCCCCCGCGCTCCCCCCCCGCTTCTCGGGCTCCCCTCGTGCTCCCCCCCGCTCCTCGGGCCCCCCTGCTCCCCTCACGCTCCCCCCCCGCCTCTCGCGCTCCCCTCGCACTCCGCCCCGCCCCTCGCGCTCCCCTCGCTCCCCCCCGCCCCTCGGGCTCCCTCTGCTCCCCTCCCGCTCCCCTCGCTCCCCCCCGCCCCTCCCGCTCCCCTCGCTCCCCCCCCCCCGCGCTGTCCGAGCCGGCACGTGCGCGGTGCTCAAGCGTCACTGCCGCCGCAGTCCGTTGGCGAGCGGCGCATGCGCGGCGGCGGGGAAGCAAGATGGCGGCGAGCAGGGAGGGCGTTTTCGCTCGGCGGCGGCGGGTGAGTGCGGAGGTGGCGTGGAGTGAAGGATGTGGGGCCCCCGGGTGAGGCGAACGCATAGGTTCGGGGGGCGTCGGGCTGCATCCTGCCCGCTGCGGCCGTCGCTGCGTGGAGGCGGCGGTGCGGGGCGAGTGGGGGGGCGGGCTGGGACCCGGCGCCGCGCCGGGAGCGCGGGTGTGACTTTGCGTTTTGCGTGCGCGGCGTTTAGGGCGCCAGTTCGTTGGCAGCGCGGGCCGGGGCACGCGCTCGCCCCTGCGGAGGCGGCGCGGCGGAGCGGAGCGGGGGGGCAGGCGGGCCCCGGAGCAGGGTTGCGGCGCGGCGTCGGCCCTGTAGTGTTTCCAAACGGCTTACCCCGTAACGTACGATGCAAAGCGGTGTATTAAGACCTTTCCTTTGAGGGAAAGAAGGAAAAAGAAAGAAAGGGGGGAAAGAAAAAAAAAAAAACCACGGGAAAGAGAAAAAGAACGCGTGTAAATCGAAGTGTTTTGTTGGAAGCGAAATGCAATTTTCTGTCTTTGTTACAGAGGCGGAACCGACAATAGCAAATGCTGACAAAGAGCAAAGCCGGACGAGCGAGCGGTTTTTTGCGTTTACTCCCGAAGGGGCGGGCTGAAAGGAGGAAGCAAAAATGCAGCAGCGGACCCTCGATCTCCCCAGAAGCTGCGACAGTAGGAGGCGTTCTGGCCCGGGTAACCAAGGTAACTCTTGATGCGGAACGTTCGTTCTTTCGGCCTCCCTCCCGGAGGCAGCGCTGAGGACTAAGCGACCCGTTGCTGCCCTGCGCCTCTTGTTAACCGTAGCTGCCTTAGTTTTGCTTCGGTCGTTTGTATTTTGTTTTGTTATCGTACACGCGTACGTAGAAAAGGAAAGATAGGATATTTAATTTTTAGATTCGTTGCCACGGCTGAAGCTGAAGAGACAGAAAAACGTAAGCGAGCCGAAGTAATAAAATTAAAGGGAACCGAGCGAGAGCCGTCTCCGTCGCCCCGAAAGGGAAAGCCCGTTCCTCCCGGTGAGGAAGGTTCGCCGGTAATAGCGATCGGAATAACAGATGAGCGACATCTAACGGAAGGTGCGTACGCGTTACGGAAAGGACGCTGCGTCCATCCGTTTCCGTGCGCGTGACTCTCTGCATCTGTGAAGCGTCGTGCTTTAAGAGCTCCAAGACGGCAAATTCCCGTCTTCGGGGAACGGCGGTCAGGTGGCCAGAGAGAGAGGGAGAGGCAAGCGTGCGAATTGTAAAACGAAGAGGAAGGCTCATTTAGCGCGACCCCAGGTTAATTGCCTGGCAATGGTCTTTGGGGCAGCAGGAAGACGGCAGCTCGAAGAAAAGGTAAAGCCTTGCGGAATTAGGACTCCTTCCTTCTCGTGTAGTAGATCCGCTTTTGTGCTTAGAAACAACTTTGGATTGTTAATTTCTGCTGAGCTTTGAATACGTCACGTCACGGACTCTTAGGCGACACGGGGGAGTTCAGCTGCGCAGCCTGCCAGAGGAACGTCGCCCACGAGGCCTCGCTAGCCTTGAGGAGCTGTAGGCGCCGATGCACGTGGCTCGTTCTGTCGGGCGCGCAGAGGTTTGCTTTGGCTGCCGAAATTTCAGCTTGGCTTTGCGCCCTGTAGCGGTGGTATTTTTGTATTTCTAAATTGTGTTAATGCTAGGCGTTCGGCACATCGGGGAACGACTGTGTGCTGCCGTGAAGAACTGCAGGCTCCCGCCCTCAGCCCTTTCTCGGCAAGTTATCGGGTGTCGAGAGCGGCCGGGAGACTCCGAATGCCGGCGGAAAGGTTCTCTGCCCGCTCCTGACGAGGAGCCTTCGGCCGCGGGAAGGTCGGCGGCGTCCTTCCCGGACTCGTGAGTAATAAGCCGCGGTTCGCGGGCCGGCAGGGCAGGGGAGGGGAGGGGAGGGGGGGGGGGGAATAGCGCCTGGTAGCCCGGCGGCTCCGGCGTCGCCGTTGCTAGCGGGGCCCCGAGGTCCATGTGAAGCCTCAGCTGCCTGTCGGGAGCTTTGTTTTGGTGTGTTTACCTGGCAAAAGCAGCGAGGGAGGCCTCAAAGAAGAATTTTCGTGCCTAGGTGGGTAAGCTGCGACCCCAGCTGTCTTTGCCTTGCTTTGCCGCTTAGTGTCGTAACGGCGACTTGGGAGCCCGCGATAAAAACCGTTCCGGGGCCGAAGGGAGGCCCTGCGTTTGCCCCGCTTGGGAAACCGTCGTTAAAGCTTGGGGGGGGGGCCGAGCTCCGAAAGGAGACTCTGCCGGTGACCTCGGTGGTCCGATTCGTTTGCAGGCTGACGTTCCGAGGGCCGGCGAGCGGAAGAGGAGCAGCTCAGCCCGTTCGGTTGATTTCGGCGATCCTGTTTTAAGGAAGCGCGTAAGTGCAGACGGGGTCTGGGAGGCTTTTCGCCCGAGATGGGAAAGAGCGAGGAAGACTGGAGAGCGTGGAAAAACTAGGTGCCGCGGGTACTGAAGCTGTTAAGGGCTGAGAGAATTTGGGCTTAAGCATCTGAAAGGGGCTGCTAACGCGCAAGGAGCGGTAAAATACCATCGCTGGACAGCAGGCTCCTTTCCGGCCCTCCGTCCCCCTCTGCAGCCTTCTCGTTCTGTTTGTTTCTGTTCCTCTTTTCTGGCTGGGCTGTGCAGCGATCCCGGAAGGACGTGTCTTTTGAGGTGTGCCTTTGCGAAGGTGGTTCGGCTGCCTGGGGGGATGGATCAAAGCCTTTGAGGCTCCCTCCGATCTGTTTCATTTCCTTTTGAATTTCTTCCTTTCTTTGCTTTCTCCTAGGGCGTCTGTCAGCTAACGAGTAAAGAAGATGGAACGGCCTGTCCGCAGAGGAGAACTGACGCACGGTAAACGTGAATACGCTAGACCTCCGCTACGTCACGGGCGTTTGTTTACGTCCGTGCGTTCCAATCTCTAGTTGCGCATTCGGGACGCGGCATCTGCCCGCTATCCGACTCCTCCGTGTAGCGTAGAAGGCGCTGTACAGCTGCCGGTCTCTACGGGAGGTTGTTAGTGAGAAGGAGAACGGTGTATTCCAGCTCGCGACTGCCAAACGGGCTCCTTTAGGTCCGCTTTCAGACTTGGGGCCTACTTCATCGGTCCGCTTGGACGTGGTTTCTTGGGGGGAACGCTAGTGCTTTCCCTGTGCTTTTCCTGCGTCGAAACCGGTAGTTTATAGGCCAGAGCGGTTATGCCGTACCTTCCTTTGAGAGGCGTTTCGTCCGCGTCTCGGGCTTCGGGGAAAATCAATTGGACGGAATTGCCGAAGGCGCGCCTTGAAATAGGCGGTAAATCTAGAAGCGTGTCTGAATCGCGAGGGGCTCGTAACTTGGTCTTTGTCCTCAACGTCTGCTTTTCTTTCGCTCTTATTGCAGGCTTCCCTCCAACGATCGGCGTCGCTGCGGCGTCTCGTGTTTCACGGGCAGCGGTCTCTGCTCAGTAAGGACGTGAGAACTCCTGCGCTCCCGGAGAGCCCGGGATCCCTGCTCCGGGCTGGTCATTTTAGGCCTTTGTGCGGAGCGTTCTTTCTAGCTACGCGCCCCGCGTGAGCCTCTCCTTCGGCCGTTTTCCCAAGGCGGCGGAAACGCTTCTGGGAAACGCCGTCGTTTCCGAAACGTTTCGCCGTGTCCTTGCCGGTAGGGGATACCGTGAGAGCGGGCAGAGGCGGCCGACGTCTGTGCGAGGAAAGAAGCGTGGCGCAAAGAAGGGACCTCTTTGGCCCGCCTGGTCCGCTTTAGAGAGTTTTCTTTTGGACCCGAAGGTCGGGTCTGCGAGTGCCGCGCTCAGCGCACGCGTTTGTTTCCCCCCCCCCCCCCCCCCGTTCTTTTAGCAAGACCGTGCGTGTCCTCGAGCTGTTTGTCCCGAGGGGGGAGTCGCTGCGGGAATTGCTGGGGAGGCCCTGACGGCGGGACGTGAAAAAGACGCCTTTGACCGCGTGCGTGCGGCCGAAGGAACGTCAGCCCAAGAATCCGAAGAAGACATGCCGCGTGCCAGCATCTCGTACCGTTTAATAATAAAAACCGAGCAGTCTGTCAAGCAAATAGCGCGGCTTGCTTTGGGCTGTTTATTTTGTTTAACGATCAGTAAAGGCGAGAGGTCGAAAGTCCTAAAGAAGAACGCCTGCTTCTTGGAACGCTTGCAAATTGTCCCGTTAAGTAGGTGGGTGGTATTTTTGTTTTCGTTTTGTTTTTTTAAGTGCAGCCTCTGACTCTTTTTTGTCTGTGGAGTATTTTGCAACGATGTTCAAAGGAAAGCGCTGTTACTGAAGCCTCTAGGAGCAGCGGCTCGAGCACGACACGCGGCGACGCTGCGCCTCGCAGCAGGCGCTGTAAATAAGGGCAGATGAGCCGAGGCGAGGGTGGTGAAATGTCTGCAAAGGGCGGGCGGGGGGGCTCTGCAGCGGTGTGCGCGTGCCGGGGGCGGCCGCGCGCCCTGCTGCCCTCGGGGCGTCAAAAAAGCAGTACGGCACGGAAAGGGGGGCGCGCAGGCGCACGGCGGCCGGCCGCGCGCCCTGCTGCCCTCGGGGCGTCAAAAAAGCGGTACGGCACGATAAAGGGGGGCGCGCATGCGCACTGGGTTCCGCCGTGCTCACTGCTGCCACCCTGTGTCCAAAAAGCGGTACTGCACCCTGTGGGGGGGCGCGCGTGCGCACTGGGTTCTGCCATGCTCACTGCTGCCACCCTGTGTCCAAAAATCGGTACTGCACCCTGTGGGGGGGGCGCGCACGCGCACAGCGTTCCGCCGCGCTCACTGCTGCCACCCTGTGTCCAAAAAGCGGTACTGCACCCGGTGGGGGGGGGCGCGCATGCGCAGACAGCCGGCGCGCACATGCTCAGTGCCGGTCGCCATGTTTGCTGCTGCTCTCCGCCGTTTCGGTAACGGGTAAGCGAATGGAGCGTGCTCGTCGCCCCTTCCCGGTGCTCTTGGAGCGGCCACGGGCTCGGGCAGCCTCGGGGCGCTCGCTGGGAGTCCCGGGCTGCCGCGGCGGGCTGCGGTTCGCACGCGTGAGCCGCCCGGCTGCAGCGGCGCGGCGCGAGCATGCCATTGCGGGTCTCGCCTCCCTTCGTGCTCCCCCCCGCCCCTCGGGCTCCCCGGCTCCCCCCCGCCCCTCGGGATTCCCCGCTCCACCCGCCCCTCGCGCTCCCCCCCGCTTCTCGGGCTCCCCTCGCGCTCCCCCCCACCCCCGCGCTCCCCCCTGCTTCTCGGGCTCCCCTCGCGCTCCCCCCCCGCTCCTCGGGCTCCCCCTGCTCCCCTCGCGCTCCGCCCCGCCCCTCGCGCTCCCCCCCGCTTCTCGGGCTCCCCTCGCGCTCCCCCTGCTCCCCTCGCGCTCCCCCTGCTCCCCTCGCGCTCCCCCTGCTCCCCTCGCGCTCCGCCCCGCCCCTCGGGCTCCCCCTGCTCCCCTCGCGCTCCCCCCCGCTTCTCGGGCTCCCCTCGCGCTCCCCCCCGCTTCTCGGGCTCCCCCCTGCTTCTCAGGCTCTTCTCACGCTCCCCCCCGCTCCTCGGGCTCCCCTTGCTCCCCTCGCGCTCTGCCCCGCCCCTCGCACTCCCCCTGCTCCCCTCGCGCTCCCCCCCGCTTCTCGGGCTCCCCCCTGCTTCTCAGGCTCCTCTCGGGCTCCCCTTGCTCCCCTCGCGCTCCGCCCCGCCCCTCGCGCTCCCCCTGGTCCCCTCGCGCTCCCCCCCGCCCCCGCGCTCCCCCCCCGCTTCTCGGGCTCCCCTCGTGCTCCCCCCCGCTCCTCGGGCCCCCCTGCTCCCCTCACGCTCCCCCCCCGCCTCTCGCGCTCCCCTCGCACTCCGCCCCGCCCCTCGCGCTCCCCTCGCTCCCCCCCGCCCCTCGGGCTCCCTCTGCTCCCCTCCCGCTCCCCTCGCTCCCCCCCGCCCCTCCCGCTCCCCTCGCTCCCCCCCCCCCGCGCTGTCCGAGCCGGCACGTGCGCGGTGCTCAAGCGTCACTGCCGCCGCAGTCCGTTGGCGAGCGGCGCATGCGCGGCGGCGGGGAAGCAAGATGGCGGCGAGCAGGGAGGGCGTTTTCGCTCGGCGGCGGCGGGTGAGTGCGGAGGTGGCGTGGAGTGAAGGATGTGGGGCCCCCGGGTGAGGCGAACGCATAGGTTCGGGGGGCGTCGGGCTGCATCCTGCCCGCTGCGGCCGTCGCTGCGTGGAGGCGGCGGTGCGGGGCGAGTGGGGGGGCGGGCTGGGACCCGGCGCCGCGCCGGGAGCGCGGGTGTGACTTTGCGTTTTGCGTGCGCGGCGTTTAGGGCGCCAGTTCGTTGGCAGCGCGGGCCGGGGCACGCGCTCGCCCCTGCGGAGGCGGCGCGGCGGAGCGGAGCGGGGGGGCAGGCGGGCCCCGGAGCAGGGTTGCGGCGCGGCGTCGGCCCTGTAGTGTTTCCAAACGGCTTACCCCGTAACGTACGATGCAAAGCGGTGTATTAAGACCTTTCCTTTGAGGGAAAGAAGGAAAAAGAAAGAAAGGGGGGAAAGAAAAAAAAAAAAACCACGGGAAAGAGAAAAAGAACGCGTGTAAATCGAAGTGTTTTGTTGGAAGCGAAATGCAATTTTCTGTCTTTGTTACAGAGGCGGAACCGACAATAGCAAATGCTGACAAAGAGCAAAGCCGGACGAGCGAGCGGTTTTTTGCGTTTACTCCCGAAGGGGCGGGCTGAAAGGAGGAAGCAAAAATGCAGCAGCGGACCCTCGATCTCCCCAGAAGCTGCGACAGTAGGAGGCGTTCTGGCCCGGGTAACCAAGGTAACTCTTGATGCGGAACGTTCGTTCTTTCGGCCTCCCTCCCGGAGGCAGCGCTGAGGACTAAGCGACCCGTTGCTGCCCTGCGCCTCTTGTTAACCGTAGCTGCCTTAGTTTTGCTTCGGTCGTTTGTATTTTGTTTTGTTATCGTACACGCGTACGTAGAAAAGGAAAGATAGGATATTTAATTTTTAGATTCGTTGCCACGGCTGAAGCTGAAGAGACAGAAAAACGTAAGCGAGCCGAAGTAATAAAATTAAAGGGAACCGAGCGAGAGCCGTCTCCGTCGCCCCGAAAGGGAAAGCCCGTTCCTCCCGGTGAGGAAGGTTCGCCGGTAATAGCGATCGGAATAACAGATGAGCGACATCTAACGGAAGGTGCGTACGCGTTACGGAAAGGACGCTGCGTCCATCCGTTTCCGTGCGTGTGACTCTCTGCATCTGTGAAGCGTCGTGCTTTAAGAGCTCCAAGACGGCAAATTCCCGTCTTCGGGGAACGGCGGTCAGGTGGCCAGAGAGAGAGGGAGAGGCAAGCGTGCGAATTGTAAAACGAAGAGGAAGGCTCATTTAGCGCGACCCCAGGTTAATTGCCTGGCAATGGTCTTTGGGGCAGCAGGAAGACGGCAGCTCGAAGAAAAGGTAAAGCCTTGCGGAATTAGGACTCCTTCCTTCTCGTGTAGTAGATCCGCTTTTGTGCTTAGAAACAACTTTGGATTGTTAATTTCTGCTGAGCTTTGAATACGTCACGTCACGGACTCTTAGGCGACACGGGGGAGTTCAGCTGCGCAGCCTGCCAGAGGAACGTCGCCCACGAGGCCTCGCTAGCCTTGAGGAGCTGTAGGCGCCGATGCACGTGGCTCGTTCTGTCGGGCGCGAAGAGGTTTGCTTTGGCTGCCGAAATTTCAGCTTGGCTTTGCGCCCTGTAGCGGTGGTATTTTTGTATTTCTAAATTGTGTTAATGCTAGGCGTTCGGCACATCGGGGAACGACTGTGTGCTGCCGTGAAGAACTGCAGGCTCCCGCCCTCAGCCCTTTCTCGGCAAGTTATCGGGTGTCGAGAGCGGCCGGGAGACTCCGAATGCCGGCGGAAAGGTTCTCTGCCCGCTCCTGACGAGGAGCCTTCGGCCGCGGGAAGGTCGGCGGCGTCCTTCCCGGACTCGTGAGTAATAAGCCGCGGTTCGCGGGCCGGCAGGGCAGGGGAGGGGAGGGGAGGGGGGGGGGGGAATAGCGCCTGGTAGCCCGGCGGCTCCGGCGTCGCCGTTGCTAGCGGGGCCCCGAGGTCCATGTGAAGCCTCAGCTGCCTGTCGGGAGCTTTGTTTTGGTGTGTTTACCTGGCAAAAGCAGCGAGGGAGGCCTCAAAGAAGAATTTTCGTGCCTAGGTGGGTAAGCTGCGACCCCAGCTGTCTTTGCCTTGCTTTGCCGCTTAGTGTCGTAACGGCGACTTGGGAGCCCGCGATAAAAACCGTTCCGGGGCCGAAGGGAGGCCCTGCGTTTGCCCCGCTTGGGAAACCGTCGTTAAAGCTTGGGGGGGGCCGAGCTCCGAAAGGAGACTCTGCCGGTGACCTCGGTGGTCCGATTCGTTTGCAGGCTGACGTTCCGAGGGCCGGCGAGCGGAAGAGGAGCAGCTCAGCCCGTTCGGTTGATTTCGGCGATCCTGTTTTAAGGAAGCGCGTAAGTGCAGACGGGGTCTGGGAGGCTTTTCGCCCGAGACGGGAAAGAGCGAGGAAGACTGGAGAGCGTGGAAAAACTAGGTGCCGCGGGTACTGAAGCTGTTAAGGGCTGAGAGAATTTGGGCTTAAGCATCTGAAAGGGGCTGCTAACGCGCAAGGAGCGGTAAAATACCATCGCTGGACAGCAGGCTCCTTTCCGGCCCTCCGTCCCCCTCTGCAGCCTTCTCGTTCTGTTTGTTTCTGTTCCTCTTTTCTGGCTGGGCTGTGCAGCGATCCCGGAAGGACGTGTCTTTTGAGGTGTGCCTTTGCGAAGGTGGTTCGGCTGCCTGGGGGGATGGATCAAAGCCTTTGAGGCTCCCTCCGATCTGTTTCATTTCCTTTTGAATTTCTTCCTTTCTTTGCTTTCTCCTAGGGCGTCTGTCAGCTAACGAGTAAAGAAGATGGAACGGCCTGTCCGCAGAGGAGAACTGACGCACGGTAAACGTGAATACGCTAGACCTCCGCTACGTCACGGGCGTTTGTTTACGTCCGTGCGTTCCAATCTCTAGTTGCGCATTCGGGACGCGGCATCTGCCCGCTATCCGACTCCTCCGTGTAGCGTAGAAGGCGCTGTACAGCTGCCGGTCTCTACGGGAGGTTGTTAGTGAGAAGGAGAACGGTGTATTCCAGCTCGCGACCGCCAAACGGGCTCCTTTAGGTCCGCTTTCAGACTTGGGGCCTACTTCATCGGTCCGCTTGGACGTGGTTTCTTGGGGGGAACGCTAGTGCTTTCCCTGTGCTTTTCCTGCGTCGAAACCGGTAGTTTATAGGCCAGAGCGGTTATGCCGTACCTTCCTTTGAGAGGCGTTTCGTCCGCGTCTCGGGCTTCGGGGAAAATCAATTGGACGGAATTGCCGAAGGCGCGCCTTGAAATAGGCGGTAAATCTAGAAGCGTGTCTGAATCGCGAGGGGCTCGTAACTTGGTCTTTGTCCTCAACGTCTGCTTTTCTTTCGCTCTTATTGCAGGCTTCCCTCCAACGATCGGCGTCGCTGCGGCGTCTCGTGTTTCACGGGCAGCGGTCTCTGCTCAGTAAGGACGTGAGAACTCCTGCGCTCCCGGAGAGCCCGGGATCCCTGCTCCGGGCTGGTCATTTTAGGCCTTTGTGCGGAGCGTTCTTTCTAGCTACGCGCCCCGCGTGAGCCTCTCCTTCGGCCGTTTTCCCAAGGCGGCGGAAACGCTTCTGGGAAACGCCGTCGTTTCCGAAACGTTTCGCCGTGTCCTTGCCGGTAGGGGATACCGTGAGAGCGGGCAGAGGCGGCCGACGTCTGTGCGAGGAAAGAAGCGTGGCGCAAAGAAGGGACCTCTTTGGCCCGCCTGGTCCGCTTTAGAGAGTTTTCTTTTGGACCCGAAGATCGGGTCTGCGAGTGCCGCGCTCAGCGCACGCGTTTGTTCCCCCCCCCCCCCCCGTTCTTTTAGCAAGACCGTGCGTGTCCTCGAGCTGTTTGTCCCGAGGGGGGAGTCGCTGCGGGAATTGCTGGGGAGGCCCTGACGGCGGGACGTGAAAAAGACGCCTTTGACCGCGTGCGTGCGGCCGAAGGAACGTCAGCCCAAGAATCCGAAGAAGACATGCCGCGTGCCAGCATCTCGTACCGTTTAATAATAAAAACCGAGCAGTCTGTCAAGCAAATAGCGCGGCTTGCTTTGGGCTGTTTATTTTGTTTAACGATCAGTAAAGGCGAGAGGTCGAAAGTTCTAAAGAAGAACGGCTGCTTCTTGGAACGCTTGCAAATTGTCCCGTTAAGTAGGTGGGTGGTTTTTTTGTTTTCGTTTTGTTTTTTTAAGTGCAGCCTCTGACTCTTTTTTGTCTGTGGAGTATTTTGCAACGATGTTCAAAGGAAAGCGCTGTTACTGAAGCCTCTAGGAGCAGCGGCTCGAGCACGACACGCGGCGACGCTGCGCCTCGCAGCAGGCGCTGTAAATAAGGGCAGATGAGCCGAGGCGAGGGTGGTGAAATGTCTGCAAAGGGCGGGCGGGGGGGCTCTGCAGCGGTGTGCGCGTGCCGGGGGCGGCCGCGCGCCCTGCTGCCCTCGGGGCGTCAAAAAAGCAGTACGGCACGGAAAGGGGGGCGCGCAGGCGCACGGCGGCCGGCCGCGCGCCCTGCTGCCCTCGGGGCGTCAAAAAAGCGGTACGGCACGATAAAGGGGCGCGCGCATGCGCACTGGGTTCCGCCGTGCTCACTGCTGCCACCCTGTGTCCAAAAAGCGGTACTGCACCAGGTGGGGGGGCGCGCATGCGCAGACAGCCGGCGCGCACATGCTCAGTGCCGGTCGCCATGTTTGCTGCTGCTCTCCGCCGTTTCGGTAACGGGTAAGCGAATGGAGCGTGCTCGTCGCCCCTTCCCGGTGCTCTTGGAGCGGCCACGGGCTCGGGCAGCCTCGGGGCGCTCGCTGGGAGTCCCGGGCTGCCGCGGCGGGCTGCGGTTCGCACGCGTGAGCCGCCCGGCTGCAGCGCCGCGGCGCGAGCATGCCATTGCGGGTCTCGCCTCCCTTCGTGCTCCCCCCCGCCCCTCGGGCTCCCCGGCTCCCCCCCGCCCCTCGGGATTCCCCGCTCCACCCGCCCCTCGCGCTCCCCCCCGCTTCTCGGGCTCCCCTCGCGCTCCCCCCCACCCCCGCGCTCCGCCCCGCTTCTCGGGCTCCCCTCGCGCTCCCCCCCGCTTCTCGGGCTCCCCCCTGCTTCTCAGGCTCTTCTCACGCTCCCCCCCGCTCCTCGGGCTCCCCTCGTGCTCCCCCCCGCTCCTCGGGCCCCCCTGCTCCCCTCACGCTCCCCCCCCGCCTCTCGCGCTCCCCTCGCACTCCGCCCCGCCTCTCGGGCTCCCCTCGCTCCCCCCCGCCCCTCGGGCTCCCTCTGCTCCCCTCCCGCTCCCCTCGCTCCCCCCCGCCCCTCCCGCTCCCCTCGCTCCCCCCCCCCGCGCTGTCCGAGCCGGCACGTGCGCGGTGCTCAAGCGTCACTGCCGCCGCAGTCCGTTGGCGAGCGGCGCATGCGCGGCGGCGGGGAAGCAAGATGGCGGCGAGCAGGGAGGGCGTTTTCGCTCGGCGGCGGCGGCGGGTGAGTGCGGAGGTGGCGTGGAGTGAAGGATGTGGGGCCCCCGGGTGAGGCGAACGCATAGGTTCGGGGGGCGTCGGGCTGCATCCTGCCCGCTGCGGCCGTCGCTGCGTGGAGGCGGCGGTGCGGGGCGAGTGGGGGGGCGGGCTGGGACCCGGCGCCGCGCCGGGAGCGCGGGTGTGACTTTGCGTTTTGCGTGCGCGGCGTTTAGGGCGCCAGTTCGTTGGCAGCGCGGGCCGGGGCACGCGCTCGCCCCTGCGGAGGCGGCGCGGCGGAGCGGAGCGGGGGGGCAGGCGGGCCCCGGAGCAGGGTTGCGGCGCGGCGTCGGCCCTGTAGTGTTTCCAAACGGCTTACCCCGTAACGTACGATGCAAAGCGGTGTATTAAGACCTTTCCTTTGAGGGAAAGAAGGAAAAAGAAAGAAAGGGGGGAAAGAAAAAAAAAAAAAAAAACCACGGGAAAGAGAAAAAGAACGCGTGTAAATCGAAGTGTTTTGTTGGAAGCGAAATGCAATTTTCTGTCTTTGTTACAGAGGCGGAACCGACAATAGCAAATGCTGACAAAGAGCAAAGCCGGACGAGCGAGCGGTTTTTTGCGCTTACTCCCGAAGGGGCGGGCTGAAAGGAGGAAGCAAAAATGCAGCAGCGGACCCTCGATCTCCCCAGAAGCTGCGACAGTAGGAGGCGTTCTGGCCCGGGTAACCAAGGTAACTCTTGATGCGGAACGTTCGTTCTTTCGGCCTCCCTCCCGGAGGCAGCGCTGAGGACTAAGCGACCCGTTGCTGCCCTGCGCCTCTTGTTAACCGTAGCTGCCTTAGTTTTGCTTCGGTCGTTTGTATTTTGTTTTGTTATCGTACACGCGTACGTAGAAAAGGAAAGATAGGATATTTAATTTTTAGATTCGTTGCCACGGCTGAAGCTGAAGAGACAGAAAAACGTAAGCGAGCCGAAGTAATAAAATTAAAGGGAACCGAGCGAGAGCCGTCTCCGTCGCCCCGAAAGGGAAAGCCCGTTCCTCCCGGTGAGGAAGGTTCGCCGGTAATAGCGATCGGAATAACAGATGAGCGACATCTAACGGAAGGTGCGTACGCGTTACGGAAAGGACGCTGCGTCCATCCGTTTCCGTGCGCGTGACTCTCTGCATCTGTGAAGCGTCGTGCTTTAAGAGCTCCAAGACGGCAAATTCCCGTCTTCGGGGAACGGCGGTCAGGTGGCCAGAGAGAGAGGGAGAGGCAAGCGTGCGAATTGTAAAACGAAGAGGAAGGCTCATTTAGCGCGACCCCAGGTTAATTGCCTGGCAATGGTATGTGGGGCAGCAGGAAGACGGCAGCTAGAAGAAAAGGTAAAGCCTTGCGGAATTAGGACTCCTTCCTTCTCGTGTAGTAGATCCGCTTTTGTGCTTAGAAACAACTTTGGATTGTTAATTTCTGCTGAGCTTTGAATACGTCACGTCACGGACTCTTAGGCGACACGGGGGAGTTCAGCTGCGCAGCCTGCCAGAGGAACGTCGCCCACGAGGCCTCGCTAGCCTTGAGGAGCTGTAGGCGCCGATGCACGTGGCTCGTTCTGTCGGGCGCGAAGAGGTTTGCTTTGGCTGCCGAAATTTCAGCTTGGCTTTGCGCCCTGTAGCGGTGGTATTTTTGTATTTCTAAATTGTGTTAATGCTAGGCGTTCGGCACATCGGGGAACGACTGTGTGCTGCCGTGAAGAACTGCAGGCTCCCGCCCTCAGCCCTTTCTCGGCAAGTTATCGGGTGTCGAGAGCGGCCGGGAGACTCCGAATGCCGGCGGAAAGGTTCTCTGCCCGCTCCTGACGAGGAGCCTTCGGCCGCGGGAAGGTCGGCGGCGTCCTTCCCGGACTCGTGAGTAATAAGCCGCGGTTCGCGGGCCGGCAGGGCAGGGGAGGGGAGGGGAGGGGGGGGGGGAATAGCGCCTGGTAGCCCGGCGGCTCCGGCGTCGCCGTTGCTAGCGGGGCCCCGAGGTCCATGTGAAGCCTCAGCTGCCTGTCGGGAGCTTTGTTTTGGTGTGTTTACCTGGCAAAAGCAGCGAGGGAGGCCTCAAAGAAGAATTTTCGTGCCTAGGTGGGTAAGCTGCGACCCCAGCTGTCTTTGCCTTGCTTTGCCGCTTAGTGTCGTAACGGCGACTTGGGAGCCCGCGATAAAAACCGTTCCGGGGCCGAAGGGAGGCCCTGCGTTTGCCCCGCTTGGGAAACCGTCGTTAAAGCTTGGGGGGGGCCGAGCTCCGAAAGGAGACTCTGCCGGTGACCTCGGTGGTCCGATTCGTTTGCAGGCTGACGTTCCGAGGGCCGGCGAGCGGAAGAGGAGCAGCTCAGCCCGTTCGGTTGATTTCGGCGATCCTGTTTTAAGGAAGCGCGTAAGTGCAGACGGGGTCTGGGAGGCTTTTCGCCCGAGACGGGAAAGAGCGAGGAAGACTGGAGAGCGTGGAAAAACTAGGTGCCGCGGGTACTGAAGCTGTTAAGGGCTGAGAGAATTTGGGCTTAAGCATCTGAAAGGGGCTGCTAACGCGCAAGGAGCGGTAAGATACCATCGCTGGACAGCAGGCTCCTTTCCGGCCCTCCGTCCCCCTCTGCAGCCTTCTCGTTCTGTTTGTTTCTGTTCCTCTTTTCTGGCTGGGCTGTGCAGCGATCCCGGAAGGACGTGTCTTTTGAGGTGTGCCTTTGCGAAGGTGGTTCGGCTGCCTGGGGGGATGGATCAAAGCCTTTGAGGCTCCCTCCGATCTGTTTCATTTCCTTTTGAATTTCTTCCTTTCTTTGCTTTCTCCTAGGGCGTCTGTCAGCTAACGAGTAAAGAAGATGGAACGGCCTGTCCGCAGAGGAGAACTGACGCACGGTAAACGTGAATACGCTAGACCTCCGCTACGTCACGGGCGTTTGTTTACGTCCGTGCGTTCCAATCTCTAGTTGCGCATTCGGGACGCGGCATCTGCCCGCTATCCGACTCCTCCGTGTAGCGTAGAAGGCGCTGTACAGCTGCCGGTCTCTACGGGAGGTTGTTAGTGAGAAGGAGAACGGTGTATTCCAGCTCGCGACCGCCAAACGGGCTCCTTTAGGTCCGCTTTCAGACTTGGGGCCTACTTCATCGGTCCGCTTGGACGTGGTTTCTTGGGGGGAACGCTAGTGCTTTCCCTGTGCTTTTCCTGCGTCGAAACCGGTAGTTTATAGGCCAGAGCGGTTATGCCGTACCTTCCTTTGAGAGGCGTTTCGTCCGCGTCTCGGGCTTCGGGGAAAATCAATTGGACGGAATTGCCGAAGGCGCGCCTTGAAATAGGCGGTAAATCTAGAAGCGTGTCTGAATCGCGAGGGGCTCGTAACTTGGTCTTTGTCCTCAACGTCTGCTTTTCTTTCGCTCTTATTGCAGGCTTCCCTCCAACGATCGGCGTCGCTGCGGCGTCTCGTGTTTCACGGGCAGCGGTCTCTGCTCAGTAAGGACGTGAGAACTCCTGCGCTCCCGGAGAGCCCGGGATCCCTGCTCCGGGCTGGTCATTTTAGGCCTTTGTGCGGAGCGTTCTTTCTAGCTACGCGCCCCGCGTGAGCCTCTCCTTCGGCCGTTTTCCCAAGGCGGCGGAAACGCTTCTGGGAAACGCCGTCGTTTCCGAAACGTTTCGCCGTGTCCTTGCCGGTAGGGGATACCGTGAGAGCGGGCAGAGGCGGCCGACGTCTGTGCGAGGAAAGAAGCGTGGCGCAAAGAAGGGACCTCTTTGGCCCGCCTGGTCCGCTTTAGAGAGTTTTCTTTTGGACCCGAAGGTCGGGTCTGCGAGTGCCGCGCTCAGCGCACGCGTTTGTTTCCCCCCCCGCCCCCCGTTCTTTTAGCAAGACCGTGCGTGTCCTCGAGCTGTTTGTCCCGAGGGGGGAGTCGCTGCGGGAATTGCTGGGGAGGCCCTGACGGCGGGACGTGAAAAAGACGCCTTTGACCGCGTGCGTGCGGCCGAAGGAACGTCAGCCCAAGAATCCGAAGAAGACATGCCGCGTGCCAGCATCTCGTACCGTTTAATAATAAAAACCGAGCAGTCTGTCAAGCAAATAGCGCGGCTTGCTTTGGGCTGTTTATTTTGTTTAACGATCAGTAAAGGCGAGAGGTCGAAAGTTCTAAAGAAGAACGGCTGCTTCTTGGAACGCTTGCAAATTGTCCCGTTAAGTAGGTGGGTGGTTTTTTTGTTTTCGTTTTGTTTTTTTAAGTGCAGCCTCTGACTCTTTTTTGTCTGTGGAGTATTTTGCAACGATGTTCAAAGGAAAGCGCTGTTACTGAAGCCTCTAGGAGCAGCGGCTCGAGCACGACACGCGGCGACGCTGCGCCTCGCAGCAGGCGCTGTAAATAAGGGCAGATGAGCCGAGGCGAGGGTGGTGAAATGTCTGCAAAGGGCGGGCGGGGGGGCTCTGCAGCGGTGTGCGCGTGCCGGGGGCGGCCGCGCGCCCTGCTGCCCTCGGGGCGTCAAAAAAGCAGTACGGCACGGAAAGGGGGGCGCGCAGGCGCACGGCGGCCGGCCGCGCGCCCTGCTGCCCTCGGGGCGTCAAAAAAGCGGTACGGCACGATAAAGGGGCGCGCGCATGCGCACTGGGTTCCGCCGTGCTCACTGCTGCCACCCTGTGTCCAAAAAGCGGTACTGCACCAGGTGGGGGGGCGCGCATGCGCAGACAGCCGGCGCGCACATGCTCAGTGCCGGTCGCCATGTTTGCTGCTGCTCTCCGCCGTTTCGGTAACGGGTAAGCGAATGGAGCGTGCTCGTCGCCCCTTCCCGGTGCTCTTGGAGCGGCCACGGGCTCGGGCAGCCTCGGGGCGCTCGCTGGGAGTCCCGGGCTGCCGCGGCGGGCTGCGGTTCGCACGCGTGAGCCGCCCGGCTGCAGCGCCGCGGCGCGAGCATGCCATTGCGGGTCTCGCCTCCCTTCGTGCTCCCCCCCGCCCCTCGGGCTCCCCGGCTCCCCCCCGCCCCTCGGGATTCCCCGCTCCACCCGCCCCTCGCGCTCCCCCCCGCTTCTCGGGCTCCCCTCGCGCTCCCCCCCACCCCCGCGCTCCGCCCCGCTTCTCGGGCTCCCCTCGCGCTCCCCCCCGCTTCTCGGGCTCCCCCCTGCTTCTCAGGCTCTTCTCACGCTCCCCCCCGCTCCTCGGGCTCCCCTCGTGCTCCCCCCCGCTCCTCGGGCCCCCCTGCTCCCCTCACGCTCCCCCCCCGCCTCTCGCGCTCCCCTCGCACTCCGCCCCGCCTCTCGGGCTCCCCTCGCTCCCCCCCGCCCCTCGGGCTCCCTCTGCTCCCCTCCCGCTCCCCTCGCTCCCCCCCGCCCCTCCCGCTCCCCTCGCTCCCCCCCCCCGCGCTGTCCGAGCCGGCACGTGCGCGGTGCTCAAGCGTCACTGCCGCCGCAGTCCGTTGGCGAGCGGCGCATGCGCGGCGGCGGGGAAGCAAGATGGCGGCGAGCAGGGAGGGCGTTTTCGCTCGGCGGCGGCGGCGGGTGAGTGCGGAGGTGGCGTGGAGTGAAGGATGTGGGGCCCCCGGGTGAGGCGAACGCATAGGTTCGGGGGGCGTCGGGCTGCATCCTGCCCGCTGCGGCCGTCGCTGCGTGGAGGCGGCGGTGCGGGGCGAGTGGGGGGGCGGGCTGGGACCCGGCGCCGCGCCGGGAGCGCGGGTGTGACTTTGCGTTTTGCGTGCGCGGCGTTTAGGGCGCCAGTTCGTTGGCAGCGCGGGCCGGGGCACGCGCTCGCCCCTGCGGAGGCGGCGCGGCGGAGCGGAGCGGGGGGGCAGGCGGGCCCCGGAGCAGGGTTGCGGCGCGGCGTCGGCCCTGTAGTGTTTCCAAACGGCTTACCCCGTAACGTACGATGCAAAGCGGTGTATTAAGACCTTTCCTTTGAGGGAAAGAAGGAAAAAGAAAGAAAGGGGGGAAAGAAAAAAAAAAAAAAAAACCACGGGAAAGAGAAAAAGAACGCGTGTAAATCGAAGTGTTTTGTTGGAAGCGAAATGCAATTTTCTGTCTTTGTTACAGAGGCGGAACCGACAATAGCAAATGCTGACAAAGAGCAAAGCCGGACGAGCGAGCGGTTTTTTGCGCTTACTCCCGAAGGGGCGGGCTGAAAGGAGGAAGCAAAAATGCAGCAGCGGACCCTCGATCTCCCCAGAAGCTGCGACAGTAGGAGGCGTTCTGGCCCGGGTAACCAAGGTAACTCTTGATGCGGAACGTTCGTTCTTTCGGCCTCCCTCCCGGAGGCAGCGCTGAGGACTAAGCGACCCGTTGCTGCCCTGCGCCTCTTGTTAACCGTAGCTGCCTTAGTTTTGCTTCGGTCGTTTGTATTTTGTTTTGTTATCGTACACGCGTACGTAGAAAAGGAAAGATAGGATATTTAATTTTTAGATTCGTTGCCACGGCTGAAGCTGAAGAGACAGAAAAACGTAAGCGAGCCGAAGTAATAAAATTAAAGGGAACCGAGCGAGAGCCGTCTCCGTCGCCCCGAAAGGGAAAGCCCGTTCCTCCCGGTGAGGAAGGTTCGCCGGTAATAGCGATCGGAATAACAGATGAGCGACATCTAACGGAAGGTGCGTACGCGTTACGGAAAGGACGCTGCGTCCATCCGTTTCCGTGCGCGTGACTCTCTGCATCTGTGAAGCGTCGTGCTTTAAGAGCTCCAAGACGGCAAATTCCCGTCTTCGGGGAACGGCGGTCAGGTGGCCAGAGAGAGAGGGAGAGGCAAGCGTGCGAATTGTAAAACGAAGAGGAAGGCTCATTTAGCGCGACCCCAGGTTAATTGCCTGGCAATGGTATGTGGGGCAGCAGGAAGACGGCAGCTAGAAGAAAAGGTAAAGCCTTGCGGAATTAGGACTCCTTCCTTCTCGTGTAGTAGATCCGCTTTTGTGCTTAGAAACAACTTTGGATTGTTAATTTCTGCTGAGCTTTGAATACGTCACGTCACGGACTCTTAGGCGACACGGGGGAGTTCAGCTGCGCAGCCTGCCAGAGGAACGTCGCCCACGAGGCCTCGCTAGCCTTGAGGAGCTGTAGGCGCCGATGCACGTGGCTCGTTCTGTCGGGCGCGAAGAGGTTTGCTTTGGCTGCCGAAATTTCAGCTTGGCTTTGCGCCCTGTAGCGGTGGTATTTTTGTATTTCTAAATTGTGTTAATGCTAGGCGTTCGGCACATCGGGGAACGACTGTGTGCTGCCGTGAAGAACTGCAGGCTCCCGCCCTCAGCCCTTTCTCGGCAAGTTATCGGGTGTCGAGAGCGGCCGGGAGACTCCGAATGCCGGCGGAAAGGTTCTCTGCCCGCTCCTGACGAGGAGCCTTCGGCCGCGGGAAGGTCGGCGGCGTCCTTCCCGGACTCGTGAGTAATAAGCCGCGGTTCGCGGGCCGGCAGGGCAGGGGAGGGGAGGGGAGGGGGGGGGGGGAATAGCGCCTGGTAGCCCGGCGGCTCCGGTGTCGCCGTTGCTAGCGGGGCCCCGAGGTCCATGTGAAGCCTCAGCTGCCTGTCGGGAGCTTTGTTTTGGTGTGTTTACCTGGCAAAAGCAGCGAGGGAGGCCTCAAAGAAGAATTTTCGTGCCTAGGTGGGTAAGCTGCGACCCCAGCTGTCTTTGCCTTGCTTTGCCGCTTAGTGTCGTAACGGCGACTTGGGAGCCCGCGATAAAAACCGTTCCGGGGCCGAAGGGAGGCCCTGCGTTTGCCCCGCTTGGGAAACCGTCGTTAAAGCTTGGGGGGGGCCGAGCTCCGAAAGGAGACTCTGCCGGTGACCTCGGTGGTCCGATTCGTTTGCAGGCTGACGTTCCGAGGGCCGGCGAGCGGAAGAGGAGCAGCTCAGCCCGTTCGGTTGATTTCGGCGATCCTGTTTTAAGGAAGCGCGTAAGTGCAGACGGGGTCTGGGAGGCTTTTCGCCCGAGACGGGAAAGAGCGAGGAAGACTGGAGAGCGTGGAAAAACTAGGTGCCGCGGGTACTGAAGCTGTTAAGGGCTGAGAGAATTTGGGCTTAAGCATCTGAAAGGGGCTGCTAACGCGCAAGGAGCGGTAAGATACCATCGCTGGACAGCAGGCTCCTTTCCGGCCCTCCGTCCCCCTCTGCAGCCTTCTCGTTCTGTTTGTTTCTGTTCCTCTTTTCTGGCTGGGCTGTGCAGCGATCCCGGAAGGACGTGTCTTTTGAGGTGTGCCTTTGCGAAGGTGGTTCGGCTGCCTGGGGGGATGGATCAAAGCCTTTGAGGCTCCCTCCGATCTGTTTCATTTCCTTTTGAATTTCTTCCTTTCTTTGCTTTCTCCTAGGGCGTCTGTCAGCTAACGAGTAAAGAAGATGGAACGGCCTGTCCGCAGAGGAGAACTGACGCACGGTAAACGTGAATACGCTAGACCTCCGCTACGTCACGGGCGTTTGTTTACGTCCGTGCGTTCCAATCTCTAGTTGCGCATTCGGGACGCGGCATCTGCCCGCTATCCGACTCCTCCGTGTAGCGTAGAAGGCGCTGTACAGCTGCCGGTCTCTACGGGAGGTTGTTAGTGAGAAGGAGAACGGTGTATTCCAGCTCGCGACCGCCAAACGGGCTCCTTTAGGTCCGCTTTCAGACTTGGGGCCTACTTCATCGGTCCGCTTGGACGTGGTTTCTTGGGGGGAACGCTAGTGCTTTCCCTGTGCTTTTCCTGCGTCGAAACCGGTAGTTTATAGGCCAGAGCGGTTATGCCGTACCTTCCTTTGAGAGGCGTTTCGTCCGCGTCTCGGGCTTCGGGGAAAATCAATTGGACGGAATTGCCGAAGGCGCGCCTTGAAATAGGCGGTAAATCTAGAAGCGTGTCTGAATCGCGAGGGGCTCGTAACTTGCTCTTTGTCCTCAACGTCTGCTTTTCTTTCGCTCTTATTGCAGGCTTCCCTCCAACGATCGGCGTCGCTGCGGCGTCTCGTGTTTCACGGGCAGCGGTCTCTGCTCAGTAAGGACGTGAGAACTCCTGCGCTCCCGGAGAGCCCGGGATCCCTGCTCCGGGCTGGTCATTTTAGGCCTTTGTGCGGAGCGTTCTTTCTAGCTACGCGCCCCGCGTGAGCCTCTCCTTCGGCCGTTTTCCCAAGGCGGCGGAAACGCTTCTGGGAAACGCCGTCGTTTCCGAAACGTTTCGCCGTGTCCTTGCCGGTAGGGGATACCGTGAGAGCGGGCAGAGGCGGCCGACGTCTGTGCGAGGAAAGAAGCGTGGCGCAAAGAAGGGACCTCTTTGGCCCGCCTGGTCCGCTTTAGAGAGTTTTCTTTTGGACCCGAAGGTCGGGTCTGCGAGTGCCGCGCTCAGCGCACGCGTTTGTTTCCCCCCCCGCCCCCCGTTCTTTTAGCAAGACCGTGCGTGTCCTCGAGCTGTTTGTCCCGAGGGGGGAGTCGCTGCGGGAATTGCTGGGGAGGCCCTGACGGCGGGACGTGAAAAAGACGCCTTTGACCGCGTGCGTGCGGCCGAAGGAACGTCAGCCCAAGAATCCGAAGAAGACATGCCGCGTGCCAGCATCTCGTACCGTTTAATAATAAAAACCGAGCAGTCTGTCAAGCAAATAGCGCGGCTTGCTTTGGGCTGTTTATTTTGTTTAACGATCAGTAAAGGCGAGAGGTCGAAAGTTCTAAAGAAGAACGGCTGCTTCTTGGAACGCTTGCAAATTGTCCCGTTAAGTAGGTGGGTGGTTTTTTTGTTTTCGTTTTGTTTTTTTAAGTGCAGCCTCTGACTCTTTTTTGTCTGTGGAGTATTTTGCAACGATGTTCAAAGGAAAGCGCTGTTACTGAAGCCTCTAGGAGCAGCGGCTCGAGCACGACACGCGGCGACGCTGCGCCTCGCAGCAGGCGCTGTAAATAAGGGCAGATGAGCCGAGGCGAGGGTGGTGAAATGTCTGCAAAGGGCGGGCGGGGGGGCTCTGCAGCGGTGTGCGCGTGCCGGGGGCGGCCGCGCGCCCTGCTGCCCTCGGGGCGTCCAAAAAGCGGTACGGCACGATAAAGGGGGGCGCGCATGCGCACTGGGTTCCGCCGCGCTCACTGCTGCCACCCTGTGTCCAAAAATCGGTACTGCACCCTGTGGGGGGGCGCGCGTGCGCACTGGGTTCTGCCATGCTCACTGCTGCCACCCTGTGTCCAAAAATCGGTACTGCACCCTGTGGGGGGGGCGCGCACGCGCACAGCGTTCCGCCGCGCTCACTGCTGCCACCCTGTGTCCAAAAAGCGGTACTGCACCCGGTGGGGGGGCGCGCATGCGCAGACAGCCGGCGCGCACATGCTCAGTGCCGGTCGCCATGTTTGCTGCTGCTCTCCGCCGTTTCGGTAACGGGTAAGCGAATGGAGCGTGCTCGTCGCCCCTTCCCGGTGCTCTTGGAGCGGCCACGGGCTCGGGCAGCCTCGGGGCGCTCGCTGGGAGTCCCGGGCTGCCGCGGCGGGCTGCGGTTCGCACGCGTGAGCCGCCCGGCTGCAGCGCCGCGGCGCGAGCATGCCATTGCGGGTCTCGCCTCCCTTCGTGCTCCCCCCCGCCCCTCGGGCTCCCCGGCTCCCCCCCGCCCCTCGGGATTCCCCGCTCCACCCGCCCCTCGCGCTCCCCCCCGCTTCTCGGGCTCCCCTCGCGCTCCCCCCCACCCCCGCGCTCCCCCCTGCTTCTCGGGCTCCCCTCGCGCTCCCCCCCCGCTCCTCGGGCTCCCCCTGCTCCCCTCGCGCTCCGCCCCGCCCCTCGCGCTCCCCCCCGCTTCTCGGGCTCCCCTCGCGCTCCCCCTGCTCCCCTCGCGCTCCCCCTGCTCCCCTCGCGCTCCGCCCCGCCCCTCGGGCTCCCCCTGCTCCCCTCGCGCTCCCCCCCGCTTCTCGGGCTCCCCTCGCGCTCCCCCCCGCTTCTCGGGCTCCCCCCTGCTTCTCAGGCTCTTCTCACGCTCCCCCCCGCTCCTCGGGCTCCCCTTGCTCCCCTCGCGCTCTGCCCCGCCCCTCGCACTCCCCCTGCTCCCCTCGCGCTCCCCCCCGCTTCTCGGGCTCCCCCCTGCTTCTCAGGCTCCTCTCGGGCTCCCCTTGCTCCCCTCGCGCTCCGCCCCGCCCCTCGCGCTCCCCCTGGTCCCCTCGCGCTCCCCCCCGCCCCCGCGCTCCCCCCCCGCTTCTCGGGCTCCCCTCGTGCTCCCCCCCGCTCCTCGGGCCCCCCTGCTCCCCTCACGCTCCCCCCCCGCCTCTCGCGCTCCCCTCGCACTCCGCCCCGCCCCTCGGGCTCCCCTCGCTCCCCCCCGCCCCTCGGGCTCCCTCTGCTCCCCTCCCGCTCCCCTCGCTCCCCCCCGCCCCTCCCGCTCCCCTCGCTCCCCCCCCCCGCGCTGTCCGAGCCGGCACGTGCGCGGTGCTCAAGCGTCACTGCCGCCGCAGTCCGTTGGCGAGCGGCGCATGCGCGGCGGCGGGGAAGCAAGATGGCGGCGAGCAGGGAGGGCGTTTTCGCTCGGCGGCGGCGGCGGGTGAGTGCGGAGGTGGCGTGGAGTGAAGGATGTGGGGCCCCCGGGTGAGGCGAACGCATAGGTTCGGGGGGCGTCGGGCTGCATCCTGCCCGCTGCGGCCGTCGCTGCGTGGAGGCGGCGGTGCGGGGCGAGTGGGGGTGGGGGCGGGCTGGGACCCGGCGCCGCGCCGGGAGCGCGGGTGTGACTTTGCGTTTTGCGTGCGCGGCGTTTAGGGCGCCAGTTCGTTGGCAGCGCGGGCCGGGGCACGCGCTCGCCCCTGCGGAGGCGGCGCGGCGGAGCGGAGCGGGGGGGCAGGCGGGCCCCGGAGCAGGGTTGCGGCGCGGCGTCGGCCCTGTAGTGTTTCCAAACGGCTTACCCCGTAACGTACGATGCAAAGCGGTGTATTAAGACCTTTCCTTTGAGGGAAAGAAGGAAAAAGAAAGAAAGGGGGGAAAGAAAAAAAAAAAAAAAAACCACGGGAAAGAGAAAAAGAACGCGTGTAAATCGAAGTGTTTTGTTGGAAGCGAAATGCAATTTTCTGTCTTTGTTACAGAGGCGGAACCGACAATAGCAAATGCTGACAAAGAGCAAAGCCGGACGAGCGAGCGGTTTTTTGCGCTTACTCCCGAAGGGGCGGGCTGAAAGGAGGAAGCAAAAATGCAGCAGCGGACCCTCGATCTCCCCAGAAGCTGCGACAGTAGGAGGCGTTCTGGCCCGGGTAACCAAGGTAACTCTTGATGCGGAACGTTCGTTCTTTCGGCCTCCCTCCCGGAGGCAGCGCTGAGGACTAAGCGACCCGTTGCTGCCCTGCGCCTCTTGTTAACCGTAGCTGCCTTAGTTTTGCTTCGGTCGTTTGTATTTTGTTTTGTTATCGTACACGCGTACGTAGAAAAGGAAAGATAGGATATTTAATTTTTAGATTCGTTGCCACGGCTGAAGCTGAAGAGACAGAAAAACGTAAGCGAGCCGAAGTAATAAAATTAAAGGGAACCGAGCGAGAGCCGTCTCCGTCGCCCCGAAAGGGAAAGCCCGTTCCTCCCGGTGAGGAAGGTTCGCCGGTAATAGCGATCGGAATAACAGATGAGCGACATCTAACGGAAGGTGCGTACGCGTTACGGAAAGGACGCTGCGTCCATCCGTTTCCGTGCGCGTGACTCTCTGCATCTGTGAAGCGTCGTGCTTTAAGAGCTCCAAGACGGCAAATTCCCGTCTTCGGGGAACGGCGGTCAGGTGGCCAGAGAGAGAGGGAGAGGCAAGCGTGCGAATTGTAAAACGAAGAGGAAGGCTCATTTAGCGCGACCCCAGGTTAATTGCCTGGCAATGGTATGTGGGGCAGCAGGAAGACGGCAGCTCGAAGAAAAGGTAAAGCCTTGCGGAATTAGGACTCCTTCCTTCTCGTGTAGTAGATCCGCTTTTGTGCTTAGAAACAACTTTGGATTGTTAATTTCTGCTGAGCTTTGAATACGTCACGTCACGGACTCTTAGGCGACACGGGGGAGTTCAGCTGCGCAGCCTGCCAGAGGAACGTCGCCCACGAGGCCTCGCTAGCCTTGAGGAGCTGTAGGCGCCGATGCACGTGGCTCGTTCTGTCGGGCGCGAAGAGGTTTGCTTTGGCTGCCGAAATTTCAGCTTGGCTTTGCGCCCTGTAGCGGTGGTATTTTTGTATTTCTAAATTGTGTTAATGCTAGGCGTTCGGCACATCGGGGAACGACTGTGTGCTGCCGTGAAGAACTGCAGGCTCCCGCCCTCAGCCCTTTCTCGGCAAGTTATCGGGTGTCGAGAGCGGCCGGGAGACTCCGAATGCCGGCGGAAAGGTTCTCTGCCCGCTCCTGACGAGGAGCCTTCGGCCGCGGGAAGGTCGGCGGCGTCCTTCCCGGACTCGTGAGTAATAAGCCGCGGTTCGCGGGCCGGCAGGGCAGGGGAGGGGAGGGGAGGGGGGGGGGGAATAGCGCCTGGTAGCCCGGCGGCTCCGGTGTCGCCGTTGCTAGCGGGGCCCCGAGGTCCATGTGAAGCCTCAGCTGCCTGTCGGGAGCTTTGTTTTGGTGTGTTTACCTGGCAAAAGCAGCGAGGGAGGCCTCAAAGAAGAATTTTCGTGCCTAGGTGGGTAAGCTGCGACCCCAGCTGTCTTTGCCTTGCTTTGCCGCTTAGTGTCGTAACGGCGACTTGGGAGCCCGCGATAAAAACCGTTCCGGGGCCGAAGGGAGGCCCTGCGTTTGCCCCGCTTGGGAAACCGTCGTTAAAGCTTGGGGGGGGGGGGGGCCGAGCTCCGAAAGGAGACTCTGCCGGTGACCTCGGTGGTCCGATTCGTTTGCAGGCTGACGTTCCGAGGGCCGGCGAGCGGAAGAGGAGCAGCTCAGCCCGTTCGGTTGATTTCGGCGATCCTGTTTTAAGGAAGCGCGTAAGTGCAGACGGGGTCTGGGAGGCTTTTCGCCCGAGACGGGAAAGAGCGAGGAAGACTGGAGAGCGTGGAAAAACTAGGTGCCGCGGGTACTGAAGCTGTTAAGGGCTGAGAGAATTTGGGCTTAAGCATCTGAAAGGGGCTGCTAACGCGCAAGGAGCGGTAAAATACCATCGCTGGACAGCAGGCTCCTTTCCGGCCCTCCGTCCCCCTCTGCAGCCTTCTCGTTCTGTTTGTTTCTGTTCCTCTTTTCTGGCTGGGCTGTGCAGCGATCCCGGAAGGACGTGTCTTTTGAGGTGTGCCTTTGCGAAGGTGGTTCGGCTGCCTGGGGGGATGGATCAAAGCCTTTGAGGCTCCCTCCGATCTGTTTCATTTCCTTTTGAATTTCTTCCTTTCTTTGCTTTCTCCTAGGGCGTCTGTCAGCTAACGAGTAAAGAAGATGGAACGGCCTGTCCGCAGAGGAGAACTGACGCACGGTAAACGTGAATACGCTAGACCTCCGCTACGTCACGGGCGTTTGTTTACGTCCGTGCGTTCCAATCTCTAGTTGCGCATTCGGGACGCGGCATCTGCCCGCTATCCGACTCCTCCGTGTAGCATAGAAGGCACTGTACAGCTGCCGGTCTCTACGGGAGGTTGTTAGTGAGAAGGAGAACGGTGTATTCCAGCTCGCGACCGCCAAACGGGCTCCTTTAGGTCCGCTTTCAGACTTGGGGCCTACTTCATCGGTCCGCTTGGACGTGGTTTCTTGGGGGGAACGCTAGTGCTTTCCCTGTGCTTTTCCTGCGTCGAAACCGGTAGTTTATAGGCCAGAGCGGTTATGCCGTACCTTCCTTTGAGAGGCGTTTCGTCCGCGTCTCGGGCTTCGGGGAAAATCAATTGGACGGAATTGCCGAAGGCGCGCCTTGAAATAGGCGGTAAATCTAGAAGCGTGTCTGAATCGCGAGGGGCTCGTAACTTGGTCTTTGTCCTCAACGTCTGCTTTTCTTTCGCTCTTATTGCAGGCTTCCCTCCAACGATCGGCGTCGCTGCGGCGTCTCGTGTTTCACGGGCAGCGGTCTCTGCTCAGTAAGGACGTGAGAACTCCTGCGCTCCCGGAGAGCCCGGGATCCCTGCTCCGGGCTGGTCATTTTAGGCCTTTGTGCGGAGCGTTCTTTCTAGCTACGCGCCCCGCGTGAGCCTCTCCTTCGGCCGTTTTCCCAAGGCGGCGGAAACGCTTCTGGGAAACGCCGTCGTTTCCGAAACGTTTCGCCGTGTCCTTGCCGGTAGGGGATACCGTGAGAGCGGGCAGAGGCGGCCGACGTCTGTGCGAGGAAAGAAGCGTGGCGCAAAGAAGGGACCTCTTTGGCCCGCCTGGTCCGCTTTAGAGAGTTTTCTTTTGGACCCGAAGGTCGGGTCTGCGAGTGCCGCGCTCAGCGCACGCGTTTGTTTCCCCCCCCCCCCCCGTTCTTTTAGCAAGACTGTGCGTGTCCTCGAGCTGTTTGTCCCGAGGGGGGAGTCGCTGCGGGAATTGCTGGGGAGGCCCTGACGGCGGGACGTGAAAAAGACGCCTTTGACCGCGTGCGTGCGGCCGAAGGAACGTCAGCCCAAGAATCCGAAGAAGACACGCCGCGTGCCAGCATCTCGTACCGTTTAATAATAAAAACCGAGCAGTCTGTCAAGCAAATAGCGCGGCTTGCTTTGGGCTGTTTATTTTGTTTAACGATCAGTAAAGGCGAGAGGTCGAAAGTTCTAAAGAAGAACGGCTGCTTCTTGGAACGCTTGCAAATTGTCCCGTTAAGTAGGTGGGTGGTTTTTTTGTTTTCGTTTTGTTTTTTTAAGTGCAGCCTCTGACTCTTTTTTGTCTGTGGAGTATTTTGCAACGATGTTCAAAGGAAAGCGCTGTTACTGAAGCCTCTAGGAGCAGCGGCTCGAGCACGACACGCGGCGACGCTGCGCCTCGCAGCAGGCGCTGTAAATAAGGGCAGATGAGCCGAGGCGAGGGTGGTGAAATGTCTGCAAAGGGCGGGCGGGGGGGCTCTGCAGCGGTGTGCGCGTGCCGGGGGCGGCCGCGCGCCCTGCTGCCCTCGGGGCGTCCAAAAAGCGGTACGGCACGATAAAGGGGGGCGCGCATGCGCACTGGGTTCCGCCGCGCTCACTGCTGCCACCCTGTGTCCAAAAATCGGTACTGCACCCTGTGGGGGGGCGCGCGTGCGCACTGGGTTCTGCCATGCTCACTGCTGCCACCCTGTGTCCAAAAATCGGTACTGCACCCTGTGGGGGGGGGCGCGCACGCGCACAGCGTTCCGCCGCGCTCACTGCTGCCACCCTGTGTCCAAAAAGCGGTACTGCACCCGGTGGGGGGGGCGCGCATGCGCAGACAGCCGGCGCGCACATGCTCAGTGCCGGTCGCCATGTTTGCTGCTGCTCTCCGCCGTTTCGGTAACGGGTAAGCGAATGGAGCGTGCTCGTCGCCCCTTCCCGGTGCTCTTGGAGCGGCCACGGGCTCGGGCAGCCTCGGGGCGCTCGCTGGGAGTCCCGGGCTGCCGCGGCGGGCTGCGGTTCGCACGCGTGAGCCGCCCGGCTGCAGCGCCGCGGCGCGAGCATGCCATTGCGGGTCTCGCCTCCCTTCGTGCTCCCCCCCGCCCCTCGGGCTCCCCGGCTCCCCCCCGCCCCTCGGGATTCCCCGCTCCACCCGCCCCTCGCGCTCCCCCCCGCTTCTCGGGCTCCCCTCGCGCTCCCCCCCACCCCCGCGCTCCCCCCTGCTTCTCGGGCTCCCCTCGCGCTCCCCCCCCGCTCCTCGGGCTCCCCCTGCTCCCCTCGCGCTCCGCCCCGCCCCTCGCGCTCCCCCCCGCTTCTCGGGCTCCCCTCGCGCTCCCCCTGCTCCCCTCGCGCTCCCCCTGCTCCCCTCGCGCTCCGCCCCGCCCCTCGGGCTCCCCCTGCTCCCCTCGCGCTCCCCCCCGCTTCTCGGGCTCCCCTCGCGCTCCCCCCCGCTTCTCGGGCTCCCCCCTGCTTCTCAGGCTCTTCTCACGCTCCCCCCCGCTCCTCGGGCTCCCCTTGCTCCCCTCGCGCTCTGCCCCGCCCCTCGCACTCCCCCTGCTCCCCTCGCGCTCCCCCCCGCTTCTCGGGCTCCCCCCTGCTTCTCAGGCTCCTCTCGGGCTCCCCTTGCTCCCCTCGCGCTCCGCCCCGCCCCTCGCGCTCCCCCTGGTCCCCTCGCGCTCCCCCCCGCCCCCGCGCTCCCCCCCCGCTTCTCGGGCTCCCCTCGTGCTCCCCCCCGCTCCTCGGGCCCCCCTGCTCCCCTCACGCTCCCCCCCCGCCTCTCGCGCTCCCCTCGCACTCCGCCCCGCCCCTCGGGCTCCCCTCGCTCCCCCCCGCCCCTCGGGCTCCCTCTGCTCCCCTCCCGCTCCCCTCGCTCCCCCCCGCCCCTCCCGCTCCCCTCGCTCCCCCCCCCCCGCGCTGTCCGAGCCGGCACGTGCGCGGTGCTCAAGCGTCACTGCCGCCGCAGTCCGTTGGCGAGCGGCGCATGCGCGGCGGCGGGGAAGCAAGATGGCGGCGAGCAGGGAGGGCGTTTTCGCTCGGCGGCGGCGGCGGGTGAGTGCGGAGGTGGCGTGGAGTGAAGGATGTGGGGCCCCCGGGTGAGGCGAACGCATAGGTTCGGGGGGCGTCGGGCTGCATCCTGCCCGCTGCGGCCGTCGCTGCGTGGAGGCGGCGGTGCGGGGCGAGTGGGGGGGCGGGCTGGGACCCGGCGCCGCGCCGGGAGCGCGGGTGTGACTTTGCGTTTTGCGTGCGCGGCGTTTAGGGCGCCAGTTCGTTGGCAGCGCGGGCCGGGGCACGCGCTCGCCCCTGCGGAGGCGGCGCGGCGGAGCGGAGCGGGGGGGCAGGCGGGCCCCGGAGCAGGGTTGCGGCGCGGCGTCGGCCCTGTAGTGTTTCCAAACGGCTTACCCCGTAACGTACGATGCAAAGCGGTGTATTAAGACCTTTCCTTTGAGGGAAAGAAGGAAAAAGAAAGAAAGGGGGGAAAGAAAAAAAAAAAAAAAACCACGGGAAAGAGAAAAAGAACGCGTGTAAATCGAAGTGTTTTGTTGGAAGCGAAATGCAATTTTCTGTCTTTGTTACAGAGGCGGAACCGACAATAGCAAATGCTGACAAAGAGCAAAGCCGGACGAGCGAGCGGTTTTTTGCGCTTACTCCCGAAGGGGCGGGCTGAAAGGAGGAAGCAAAAATGCAGCAGCGGACCCTCGATCTCCCCAGAAGCTGCGACAGTAGGAGGCGTTCTGGCCCGGGTAACCAAGGTAACTCTTGATGCGGAACGTTCGTTCTTTCGGCCTCCCTCCCGGAGGCAGCGCTGAGGACTAAGCGACCCGTTGCTGCCCTGCGCCTCTTGTTAACCGTAGCTGCCTTAGTTTTGCTTCGGTCGTTTGTATTTTGTTTTGTTATCGTACACGCGTACGTAGAAAAGGAAAGATAGGATATTTAATTTTTAGATTCGTTGCCACGGCTGAAGCTGAAGAGACAGAAAAACGTAAGCGAGCCGAAGTAATAAAATTAAAGGGAACCGAGCGAGAGCCGTCTCCGTCGCCCCGAAAGGGAAAGCCCGTTCCTCCCGGTGAGGAAGGTTCGCCGGTAATAGCGATCGGAATAACAGATGAGCGACATCTAACGGAAGGTGCGTACGCGTTACGGAAAGGACGCTGCGTCCATCCGTTTCCGTGCGCGTGACTCTCTGCATCTGTGAAGCGTCGTGCTTTAAGAGCTCCAAGACGGCAAATTCCCGTCTTCGGGGAACGGCGGTCAGGTGGCCAGAGAGAGAGGGAGAGGCAAGCGTGCGAATTGTAAAACGAAGAGGAAGGCTCATTTAGCGCGACCCCAGGTTAATTGCCTGGCAATGGTATGTGGGGCAGCAGGAAGACGGCAGCTCGAAGAAAAGGTAAAGCCTTGCGGAATTAGGACTCCTTCCTTCTCGTGTAGTAGATCCGCTTTTGTGCTTAGAAACAACTTTGGATTGTTAATTTCTGCTGAGCTTTGAATACGTCACGTCACGGACTCTTAGGCGACACGGGGGAGTTCAGCTGCGCAGCCTGCCAGAGGAACGTCGCCCACGAGGCCTCGCTAGCCTTGAGGAGCTGTAGGCGCCGATGCACGTGGCTCGTTCTGTCGGGCGCGAAGAGGTTTGCTTTGGCTGCCGAAATTTCAGCTTGGCTTTGCGCCCTGTAGCGGTGGTATTTTTGTATTTCTAAATTGTGTTAATGCTAGGCGTTCGGCACATCGGGGAACGACTGTGTGCTGCCGTGAAGAACTGCAGGCTCCCGCCCTCAGCCCTTTCTCGGCAAGTTATCGGGTGTCGAGAGCGGCCGGGAGACTCCGAATGCCGGCGGAAAGGTTCTCTGCCCGCTCCTGACGAGGAGCCTTCGGCCGCGGGAAGGTCGGCGGCGTCCTTCCCGGACTCGTGAGTAATAAGCCGCGGTTCGCGGGCCGGCAGGGGAGGGGAGGGGAGGGGAGGGGGGGGGGGGGAATAGCGCCTGGTAGCCCGGCGGCTCCGGCGTCGCCGTTGCTAGCGGGGCCCCGAGGTCCATGTGAAGCCTCAGCTGCCTGTCGGGAGCTTTGTTTTGGTGTGTTTACCTGGCAAAAGCAGCGAGGGAGGCCTCAAAGAAGAATTTTCGTGCCTAGGTGGGTAAGCTGCGACCCCAGCTGTCTTTGCCTTGCTTTGCCGCTTAGTGTCGTAACGGCGACTTGGGAGCCCGCGATAAAAACCGTTCCGGGGCCGAAGGGAGGCCCTGCGTTTGCCCCGCTTGGGAAACCGTCGTTAAAGCTTGGGGGGGGGGGGGGCCGAGCTCCGAAAGGAGACTCTGCCGGTGACCTCGGTGGTCCGATTCGTTTGCAGGCTGACGTTCCGAGGGCCGGCGAGCGGAAGAGGAGCAGCTCAGCCCGTTCGGTTGATTTCGGCGATCCTGTTTTAAGGAAGCGCGTAAGTGCAGACGGGGTCTGGGAGGCTTTTCGCCCGAGACGGGAAAGAGCGAGGAAGACTGGAGAGCGTGGAAAAACTAGGTGCCGCGGGTACTGAAGCTGTTAAGGGCTGAGAGAATTTGGGCTTAAGCATCTGAAAGGGGCTGCTAACGCGCAAGGAGCGGTAAGATACCATCGCTGGACAGCAGGCTCCTTTCCGGCCCTCCGTCCCCCTCTGCAGCCTTCTCGTTCTGTTTGTTTCTGTTCCTCTTTTCTGGCTGGGCTGTGCAGCGATCCCGGAAGGACGTGTCTTTTGAGGTGTGCCTTTGCGAAGGTGGTTCGGCTGCCTGGGGGGATGGATCAAAGCCTTTGAGGCTCCCTCCGATCTGTTTCATTTCCTTTTGAATTTCTTCCTTTCTTTGCTTTCTCCTAGGGCGTCTGTCAGCTAACGAGTAAAGAAGATGGAACGGCCTGTCCGCAGAGGAGAACTGACGCACGGTAAACGTGAATACGCTAGACCTCCGCTACGTCACGGGCGTTTGTTTACGTCCGTGCGTTCCAATCTCTAGTTGCGCATTCGGGACGCGGCATCTGCCCGCTATCCGACTCCTCCGTGTAGCGTAGAAGGCGCTGTACAGCTGCCGGTCTCTACGGGAGGTTGTTAGTGAGAAGGAGAACGGTGTATTCCAGCTCGCGACCGCCAAACGGGCTCCTTTAGGTCCGCTTTCAGACTTGGGGCCTACTTCATCGGTCCGCTTGGACGTGGTTTCTTGGGGGGAACGCTAGTGCTTTCCCTGTGCTTTTCCTGCGTCGAAACCGGTAGTTTATAGGCCAGAGCGGTTATGCCGTACCTTCCTTTGAGAGGCGTTTCGTCCGCGTCTCGGGCTTCGGGGAAAATCAATTGGACGGAATTGCCGAAGGCGCGCCTTGAAATAGGCGGTAAATCTAGAAGCGTGTCTGAATCGCGAGGGGCTCGTAACTTGGTCTTTGTCCTCAACGTCTGCTTTTCTTTCGCTCTTATTGCAGGCTTCCCTCCAACGATCGGCGTCGCTGCGGCGTCTCGTGTTTCACGGGCAGCGGTCTCTGCTCAGTAAGGACGTGAGAACTCCTGCGCTCCCGGAGAGCCCGGGATCCCTGCTCCGGGCTGGTCATTTTAGGCCTTTGTGCGGAGCGTTCTTTCTAGCTACGCGCCCCGCGTGAGCCTCTCCTTCGGCCGTTTTCCCAAGGCGGCGGAAACGCTTCTGGGAAACGCCGTCGTTTCCGAAACGTTTCGCCGTGTCCTTGCCGGTAGGGGATACCGTGAGAGCGGGCAGAGGCGGCCGACGTCTGTGCGAGGAAAGAAGCGTGGCGCAAAGAAGGGACCTCTTTGGCCCGCCTGGTCCGCTTTAGAGAGTTTTCTTTTGGACCCGAAGGTCGGGTCTGCGAGTGCCGCGCTCAGCGCACGCGTTTGTTTCCCCCCCCCCCCCCCCGTTCTTTTAGCAAGACTGTGCGTGTCCTCGAGCTGTTTGTCCCGAGGGGGGAGTCGCTGCGGGAATTGCTGGGGAGGCCCTGACGGCGGGACGTGAAAAAGACGCCTTTGACCGCGTGCGTGCGGCCGAAGGAACGTCAGCCCAAGAATCCGAAGAAGACATGCCGCGTGCCAGCATCTCGTACCGTTTAATAATAAAAACCGAGCAGTCTGTCAAGCAAATAGCGCGGCTTGCTTTGGGCTGTTTATTTTGTTTAACGATCAGTAAAGGCGAGAGGTCGAAAGTTCTAAAGAAGAACGGCTGCTTCTTGGAACGCTTGCAAATTGTCCCGTTAAGTAGGTGGGTGGTTTTTTTGTTTTCGTTTTGTTTTTTTAAGTGCAGCCTCTGACTCTTTTTTGTCTGTGGAGTATTTTGCAACGATGTTCAAAGGAAAGCGCTGTTACTGAAGCCTCTAGGAGCAGCGGCTCGAGCACGACACGCGGCGACGCTGCGCCTCGCAGCAGGCGCTGTAAATAAGGGCAGATGAGCCGAGGCGAGGGTGGTGAAATGTCTGCAAAGGGCGGGCGGGGGGGCTCTGCAGCGGTGTGCGCGTGCCGGGGGCGGCCGCGCGCCCTGCTGCCCTCGGGGCGTCCAAAAAGCGGTACGGCACGATAAAGGGGGGCGCGCATGCGCACTGGGTTCCGCCGCGCTCACTGCTGCCACCCTGTGTCCAAAAATCGGTACTGCACCCTGTGGGGGGGCGCGCGTGCGCACTGGGTTCTGCCATGCTCACTGCTGCCACCCTGTGTCCAAAAATCGGTACTGCACCCTGTGGGGGGGGGCGCGCACGCGCACAGCGTTCCGCCGCGCTCACTGCTGCCACCCTGTGTCCAAAAAGCGGTACTGCACCCGGTGGGGGGGGCGCGCATGCGCAGACAGCCGGCGCGCACATGCTCAGTGCCGGTCGCCATGTTTGCTGCTGCTCTCCGCCGTTTCGGTAACGGGTAAGCGAATGGAGCGTGCTCGTCGCCCCTTCCCGGTGCTCTTGGAGCGGCCACGGGCTCGGGCAGCCTCGGGGCGCTCGCTGGGAGTCCCGGGCTGCCGCGGCGGGCTGCGGTTCGCACGCGTGAGCCGCCCGGCTGCAGCGCCGCGGCGCGAGCATGCCATTGCGGGTCTCGCCTCCCTTCGTGCTCCCCCCCGCCCCTCGGGCTCCCCGGCTCCCCCCCGCCCCTCGGGATTCCCCGCTCCACCCGCCCCTCGCGCTCCCCCCCGCTTCTCGGGCTCCCCTCGCGCTCCCCCCCACCCCCGCGCTCCCCCCTGCTTCTCGGGCTCCCCTCGCGCTCCCCCCCCGCTCCTCGGGCTCCCCCTGCTCCCCTCGCGCTCCGCCCCGCCCCTCGCGCTCCCCCCCGCTTCTCGGGCTCCCCTCGCGCTCCCCCTGCTCCCCTCGCGCTCCCCCTGCTCCCCTCGCGCTCCGCCCCGCCCCTCGGGCTCCCCCTGCTCCCCTCGCGCTCCCCCCCGCTTCTCGGGCTCCCCTCGCGCTCCCCCCCGCTTCTCGGGCTCCCCCCTGCTTCTCAGGCTCTTCTCACGCTCCCCCCAGCTCCTCGGGCTCCCCTTGCTCCCCTCGCGCTCTGCCCCGCCCCTCGCACTCCCCCTGCTCCCCTCGCGCTCCCCCCCGCTTCTCGGGCTCCCCCCTGCTTCTCAGGCTCCTCTCGGGCTCCCCTTGCTCCCCTCGCGCTCCGCCCCGCCCCTCGCGCTCCCCCTGGTCCCCTCGCGCTCCCCCCCGCCCCCGCGCTCCCCCCCCGCTTCTCGGGCTCCCCTCGTGCTCCCCCCCGCTCCTCGGGCCCCCCTGCTCCCCTCACGCTCCCCCCCCGCCTCTCGCGCTCCCCTCGCACTCCGCCCCGCCCCTCGGGCTCCCCTCGCTCCCCCCCGCCCCTCGGGCTCCCTCTGCTCCCCTCCCGCTCCCCTCGCTCCCCCCCGCCCCTCCCGCTCCCCTCGCTCCCCCCCCCCGCGCTGTCCGAGCCGGCACGTGCGCGGTGCTCAAGCGTCACTGCCGCCGCAGTCCGTTGGCGAGCGGCGCATGCGCGGCGGCGGGGAAGCAAGATGGCGGCGAGCAGGGAGGGCGTTTTCGCTCGGCGGCGGCGGCGGGTGAGTGCGGAGGTGGCGTGGAGTGAAGGATGTGGGGCCCCCGGGTGAGGCGAACGCATAGGTTCGGGGGGCGTCGGGCTGCATCCTGCCCGCTGCGGCCGTCGCTGCGTGGAGGCGGCGGTGCGGGGCGAGTGGGGGGGCGGGCTGGGACCCGGCGCCGCGCCGGGAGCGCGGGTGTGACTTTGCGTTTTGCGTGCGCGGCGTTTAGGGCGCCAGTTCGTTGGCAGCGCGGGCCGGGGCACGCGCTCGCCCCTGCGGAGGCGGCGCGGCGGAGCGGAGCGGGGGGGCAGGCGGGCCCCGGAGCAGGGTTGCGGCGCGGCGTCGGCCCTGTAGTGTTTCCAAACGGCTTACCCCGTAACGTACGATGCAAAGCGGTGTATTAAGACCTTTCCTTTGAGGGAAAGAAGGAAAAAGAAAGAAAGGGGGGAAAGAAAAAAAAAAAAAAAAACCACGGGAAAGAGAAAAAGAACGCGTGTAAATCGAAGTGTTTTGTTGGAAGCGAAATGCAATTTTCTGTCTTTGTTACAGAGGCGGAACCGACAATAGCAAATGCTGACAAAGAGCAAAGCCGGACGAGCGAGCGGTTTTTTGCGCTTACTCCCGAAGGGGCGGGCTGAAAGGAGGAAGCAAAAATGCAGCAGCGGACCCTCGATCTCCCCAGAAGCTGCGACAGTAGGAGGCGTTCTGGCCCGGGTAACCAAGGTAACTCTTGATGCGGAACGTTCGTTCTTTCGGCCTCCCTCCCGGAGGCAGCGCTGAGGACTAAGCGACCCGTTGCTGCCCTGCGCCTCTTGTTAACCGTAGCTGCCTTAGTTTTGCTTCGGTCGTTTGTATTTTGTTTTGTTATCGTACACGCGTACGTAGAAAAGGAAAGATAGGATATTTAATTTTTAGATTCGTTGCCACGGCTGAAGCTGAAGAGACAGAAAAACGTAAGCGAGCCGAAGTAATAAAATTAAAGGGAACCGAGCGAGAGCCGTCTCCGTCGCCCCGAAAGGGAAAGCCCGTTCCTCCCGGTGAGGAAGGTTCGCCGGTAATAGCGATCGGAATAACAGATGAGCGACATCTAACGGAAGGTGCGTACGCGTTACGGAAAGGACGCTGCGTCCATCCGTTTCCGTGCGCGTGACTCTCTGCATCTGTGAAGCGTCGTGCTTTAAGAGCTCCAAGACGGCAAATTCCCGTCTTCGGGGAACGGCGGTCAGGTGGCCAGAGAGAGAGGGAGAGGCAAGCGTGCGAATTGTAAAACGAAGAGGAAGGCTCATTTAGCGCGACCCCAGGTTAATTGCCTGGCAATGGTATGTGGGGCAGCAGGAAGACGGCAGCTCGAAGAAAAGGTAAAGCCTTGCGGAATTAGGACTCCTTCCTTCTCGTGTAGTAGATCCGCTTTTGTGCTTAGAAACAACTTTGGATTGTTAATTTCTGCTGAGCTTTGAATACGTCACGTCACGGACTCTTAGGCGACACGGGGGAGTTCAGCTGCGCAGCCTGCCAGAGGAACGTCGCCCACGAGGCCTCGCTAGCCTTGAGGAGCTGTAGGCGCCGATGCACGTGGCTCGTTCTGTCGGGCGCGAAGAGGTTTGCTTTGGCTGCCGAAATTTCAGCTTGGCTTTGCGCCCTGTAGCGGTGGTATTTTTGTATTTCTAAATTGTGTTAATGCTAGGCGTTCGGCACATCGGGGAACGACTGTGTGCTGCCGTGAAGAACTGCAGGCTCCCGCCCTCAGCCCTTTCTCGGCAAGTTATCGGGTGTCGAGAGCGGCCGGGAGACTCCGAATGCCGGCGGAAAGGTTCTCTGCCCGCTCCTGACGAGGAGCCTTCGGCCGCGGGAAGGTCGGCGGCGTCCTTCCCGGACTCGTGAGTAATAAGCCGCGGTTCGCGGGCCGGCAGGGCAGGGGAGGGGAGGGGAGGGGGGGGGGGGAATAGCGCCTGGTAGCCCGGCGGCTCCGGCGTCGCCGTTGCTAGCGGGGCCCCGAGGTCCATGTGAAGCCTCAGCTGCCTGTCGGGAGCTTTGTTTTGGTGTGTTTACCTGGCAAAAGCAGCGAGGGAGGCCTCAAAGAAGAATTTTCGTGCCTAGGTGGGTAAGCTGCGACCCCAGCTGTCTTTGCCTTGCTTTGCCGCTTAGTGTCGTAACGGCGACTTGGGAGCCCGCGATAAAAACCGTTCCGGGGCCGAAGGGAGGCCCTGCGTTTGCCCCGCTTGGGAAACCGTCGTTAAAGCTTGGGGGGGGGGGCCGAGCTCCGAAAGGAGACTCTGCCGGTGACCTCGGTGGTCCGATTCGTTTGCAGGCTGACGTTCCGAGGGCCGGCGAGCGGAAGAGGAGCAGCTCAGCCCGTTCGGTTGATTTCGGCGATCCTGTTTTAAGGAAGCGCGTAAGTGCAGACGGGGTCTGGGAGGCTTTTCGCCCGAGACGGGAAAGAGCGAGGAAGACTGGAGAGCGTGGAAAAACTAGGTGCCGCGGGTACTGAAGCTGTTAAGGGCTGAGAGAATTTGGGCTTAAGCATCTGAAAGGGGCTGCTAACGCGCAAGGAGCGGTAAAATACCATCGCTGGACAGCAGGCTCCTTTCCGGCCCTCCGTCCCCCTCTGCAGCCTTCTCGTTCTGTTTGTTTCTGTTCCTCTTTTCTGGCTGGGCTGTGCAGCGATCCCGGAAGGACGTGTCTTTTGAGGTGTGCCTTTGCGAAGGTGGTTCGGCTGCCTGGGGGGATGGATCAAAGCCTTTGAGGCTCCCTCCGATCTGTTTCATTTCCTTTTGAATTTCTTCCTTTCTTTGCTTTCTCCTAGGGCGTCTGTCAGCTAACGAGTAAAGAAGATGGAACGGCCTGTCCGCAGAGGAGAACTGACGCACGGTAAACGTGAATACGCTAGACCTCCGCTACGTCACGGGCGTTTGTTTACGTCCGTGCGTTCCAATCTCTAGTTGCGCATTCGGGACGCGGCATCTGCCCGCTATCCGACTCCTCCGTGTAGCGTAGAAGGCGCTGTACAGCTGCCGGTCTCTACGGGAGGTTGTTAGTGAGAAGGAGAACGGTGTATTCCAGCTCGCGACCGCCAAACGGGCTCCTTTAGGTCCGCTTTCAGACTTGGGGCCTACTTCATCGGTCCGCTTGGACGTGGTTTCTTGGGGGGAACGCTAGTGCTTTCCCTGTGCTTTTCCTGCGTCGAAACCGGTAGTTTATAGGCCAGAGCGGTTATGCCGTACCTTCCTTTGAGAGGCGTTTCGTCCGCGTCTCGGGCTTCGGGGAAAATCAATTGGACGGAATTGCCGAAGGCGCGCCTTGAAATAGGCGGTAAATCTAGAAGCGTGTCTGAATCGCGAGGGGCTCGTAACTTGGTCTTTGTCCTCAACGTCTGCTTTTCTTTCGCTCTTATTGCAGGCTTCCCTCCAACGATCGGCGTCGCTGCGGCGTCTCGTGTTTCACGGGCAGCGGTCTCTGCTCAGTAAGGACGTGAGAACTCCTGCGCTCCCGGAGAGCCCGGGATCCCTGCTCCGGGCTGGTCATTTTAGGCCTTTGTGCGGAGCGTTCTTTCTAGCTACGCGCCCCGCGTGAGCCTCTCCTTCGGCCGTTTTCCCAAGGCGGCGGAAACGCTTCTGGGAAACGCCGTCGTTTCCGAAACGTTTCGCCGTGTCCTTGCCGGTAGGGGATACCGTGAGAGCGGGCAGAGGCGGCCGACGTCT
>NW_027118577.1:0-93628 GCF_036417845.1 Apteryx mantelli | reverse complement strand
TCCCCCAGCCAGCCTGGGGGGGGGAGCCTGGCCCTGTGCCCTTATAGGGACACCAACCCCCCCCCCGGGACCCCTATAAGGGACACAGACCCCCCCCTGGGATCCCCATAGGGGCACAGACCCCCCTCCCAGTACCCCTATAGGGACACTGACCACCCCCCGGGATCCCCACAGGGACACAGACCCCCCTCCCAGTACCCCTATAGGGACACCGACACCCCCCCACTACCCCTATAGGGACACAGACCCCCCCCCAGGACCCCTATAGGGACACTGACCCCCCCCCAGTACCCCTATAGGGACACAGACCCCCCCCCCCGGGACCCCTATAGGGACACAGACACCCCCCCCCCGGGACCCCTATAGGGACACAGACCCCCCCCTGGGATCCCCATAGGGGCACTGACCCCCCCGGGACCCCTATAGGGGCACAGACCCCCCCTTGGATCCCCATAGGGACACTGACCCCCCCCGGGACTCCTATAGGGGCACAGACCCCCCCCACTACCCCTATAGGGACACAGACCCCCCCCCCAGACCCCTATAGGGGCACAGACCCCCCCCCGGGATCCCTATAGGGACACAGACCCCCCCCCGGGATCCCCATAGGGACACATACACAGACCCCCCCCCGGGATCCCTATAGGGGCACAGACCCCCCCAGTATCCCCAGTCCCCCAGTATCCCCCAGTCCCCCCAGGGCCCCTATAGGGGCTCTGCCCACTCCCCAGTTCCCCCAGTATTCCCAGTCCCCCCATACTGGTTTTGCCTCTCATCCACCCAGTATCCCCACTGCCCCATATTGGCTCGGCCCCCCAGTCTGCCCAGTATCCCCAGTGCCCCCAGTGCTCCCAGTATCTTCCAGTCTCCTGCAGTCTCCCCAGTGCTCCAAGGGCCCCCCGGTCCCCCAGTCTCCCCAGTGCCTCCAGTCTCCCCCAGTCTCCCCAGTATTCCCAGTTCCCCAGTAACTCCAGTCTCCCCCAGTCTCCCCAGTATTCCCAGTTCCCCCAGTAACTCCAGTCTCCCCCAATCTCCCCAGTATTCCCAGTTCCCCCAGGATCCCCAGTTCCCCCAGGATCCCCAGTCTCCCCCAGTCCCTCCCAGTCTCCCCCAGTTCCCCTAGTGCTCCCAGTCCCCCCTGTCCCTCCCAGTCTCCCCCAGTGCCCCCCAGTATCCCCAGTTCCCCCAGTGCTCCCAGTCTCCCCCAGTCTCTCCCAGTCGCCCCAGTTCCCCCAGTCCACCCAGTCCCCCCCAGTGCTCCCAGTTCCCCCAGTCTCCCCCAATATCCCCTGTTCCCCCAGTGCTCCCAGTCTCCCCCAGTTCCCCCAGTCCCTCCCAGTTCCCCCAGGATCCCCAGTCTCCCCCAGTTCCCCCCAGTATCCCCATTTCCCACAGTCCCCCCAGCCCCCACCAGTGCTCCCCAGTATCCCCAGTTCCCCCAGTGTTTCCAGTCTCCCCCAGTTCCCCCAGTCCCTCCCAGTGCTCCCAATTCCCCCAGTCTCCCCCAGTGCCCCCCAGTATCCCCAGTTCCCCCAGTGCTCCCAGTCCCCCCCAGTCTCTCCCAGTCGCCCCAGTTCCCCCCAGTCCACCCAGTCCCCCCCAGTGCTCCCAGTTCCCCCAGTCTCCCCCAATATCCCCTGTTCCCCCAGTGCTCCCAGTCTCCCCCAGTTCCCCCAGTCCCTCCCAGTTCCCCCAGGATCCCCAGTCTCCCCCAGTTCCCCCCAGTATCCCCATTTCCCACAGTCCCCCCAGCCCCCACCAGTGCTCCCCAGTATCCCCAGTTCCCCCAGTGTTTCCAGTCTCCCCCAGTTCCCCCAGTCCCTCCCAGTGCTCCCAATTCCCCCAGTCTCCCCCAGTGCCCCCCAGTATCCCCAGTTCCCCCAGTGCTCCCAGTCCCCCCCAGTCTCTCCCAGTCGCCCCAGTTCCCCAGTCCACCCAGTCCCCCCCAGTGCTCCCAGTTCCCCCAGTCTCCCCCAATATCCCCTGTTCCCCCAGTGCTCCCAGTCTCCCCCAGTTCCCCCAGTCCCTCCCAGTTCCCCCAGGATCCCCAGTCTCCCCCAGTTCCCCCCAGTATCCCCATTTCCCACAGTCCCCCCAGCCCCCACCAGTGCCCCCCCAGCATCCCCAGTTCCCCCAGTGTTTCCAGTCTCCCCCAGTTCCCCCAGTCCCTCCCAGTGCTCCCAATTCCCCCAGTCTCCCCCAGTGCCCCCCAGTATCCCCAGTTCCCCCAGTGCTCCCAGTCCCCCCCAGTATCCCCAGTTCCCCCAGTCTCCCTCAGTTCCCCCAGTCCCCCCCATTTCCCCCAGTTCCCCCCCAGTCCCCCCCAGTCCCCCCCAGTCTCCCCCAGTTCCCCCAGTCCCCCCCATTTCCCCCAGTTCCCCCAGTTCCCCCCCAGTCCCCCCAGTCTCCCCAGTCCCTCCCAGTCTCTCCCAGTCCCCCCAGTGCCGCCCGTACCGGCCCGCTGGTGGCGCCGCGGCCGGGCCGCGCCGGGCCGCGGGGGCGGGGCCTCGGGGGGGCGGAGCTCACCTGTGGTCACGTGCCGGCGCGGCCCCGCCCCTCCGCACCTGGCGCCGCGCGATGCGCTCGCTCGGGGCCGCGCCCGCGCTCCGCTGAGCCGCGCCGGACCCCCCCGAGCGCCTCCGAAGGCGCCCGAGCCCCCCCGAAGCCCCCCGAGCGCCTCCGAAGGCGCCCGAAGCCCCCCCGAAGCCCCCCGAGCGCCTCCGAACGCGCCCGAACCCCCGCCCGAGCGCCGCCGAGCTCCGCCGAACCCACCCGAGCTCCGCCGAACCCTCCCGAGCGCCGCCGAACCGGGCCCGGCCCCGCCGCCGCCGCCGCCGCCGCTGCCGGCGATGGTGGCGGCGCCGCCCGCCGCGGCCGAGGCCATGCGCCGGGGCTTCCTGGTGCCCGAGATCCGCCCGCTGGACCAGTACGACGGGGCGCGGGCGCGGAGCGCCGCCAGCCTCGCCTGGGCCATCGCCACCGGCTACGGCGGAGCGGGTAGGCCGCGGGCACCGGCACCGGGCGGGGGGCGGCGCCGGGGCGGGGGGGGGCTGCGGCGCACCGGGGCGGGGGGCGGAGTCCCGGGGGGGCCGGGAGGAGGGGGGGGGCCCGGTACCGGGGGTCACCGTGCACCGGGGGAGGGGGGTGGAGGTGCCCGGTACCGGGTATTACCGTATTACCGGGGGGGGTGGAGGAGGTGCCCGGTACCGGGTATTACCGTGTTACCGGGGGGGTGCAGGTGCCCGGTACCGGGGGTCACCGTGCACCGGGGGGGGGTGGAGGGGGTGCCCGGTACCGGGTATTACCGTATTACCGGGGGGGTAGAGGGGGTGCTCGGTATCGGGTATTACCGGGGGGATGGAGGGGGTGCCCGGTACCGGGTATTACCGTGCACCGGGGGGGGTGGAGGAGGTGCCCGGTACCGGCTATTACCGTATTACCGTGGGGGTGGAGGAGGTGCCCGGTACCGGGTATTACCGTGTTACCGTGGGGGTGGAGGGGGTGCCCGGTACCGGGTATTACCGTATTACCCCCCCGGCGGGGGTGGAGGGGGGTGCCCGGTACCGGGTATTACCGTATTACGGGGGGGGGGGGTGGAGGGGGTGCCCGGTACCGGGGCGATACCGTGATACCGGGCGTTACCGGGCGCGGTGTAGCGGGGCGGGTGCCGTGTCCCGGGGCGCGGTGCAGCGGGGGCGGACGGGAGGGGACCGCGCACCGGGCACCGGGCGCAGCAGGTGGGGGCCGGTGCCCCGGGAACGGGGCCGGAGGGGGCGGGGGGGGGGCAGTGCGGTACCGGGGCTGCAGCAGGTGGGTGCGGGGCCGGGCCGCACCGGGGGGGGGGAGGGAGCCGCACCGGGGCCGGGTCTGTCGGGGGGGGGGGGCGAACCGGGGCCCCGGGACCGTGTCTGCCTTGGAGGGGGGGGGACGAACCGGCACCGGGGGCCGCGTCCCTCGTGGGGGGGGGGGGGGGGGGGGGGAACCATATCGGTACCGGGAACGGCCGCCGGGTGGGACCGGACCGGGGGGACCGTGCCCGGTCCGTGGAGGGGGGGGGGGATGGGCACGGTGATGCCCCCGGGTGGGGGGTGACCGGGACCGGGCACCGGGGGGGTCGCCGGCACCTGCCCCCCCCCCCCTCCCCGCTGCCGCCGCCGCCGCCGCCGGTGCTTTTGTTGCAGCCCGGCGCGGAGGGGGTGGGGTTGGGGGGGGGGGTGTGACGTCGGCGGTGACGTCACGGGGCGGGCACCCCCCCCTCCCTTGCGGCGCCGCCCCCCACCCCCACCCCGGGGTGTCACGGGGAAAAGGGGGTGTCCCCGTGTGTCCCCCCCCCCTCACCCTGGGGGGGTCCCTGTGTGTGTGTGTGTGTGTCCCCCCCACGAAGGGGATCCCCGTGTCCCCCCCCCTCCGTGGGGTCTCCCCGTGTCCCCCCCCCGGTTGTCAAGGGGGGTCCCCCCCCCATGTGCCCCCCCCAGGAGTGGGATCCCCCTGTCCCCCCCCCCCCCAAGAGGGGGATCCCCATATCCCCCCTCCCTGGGCTGTCTGGGGGGGGGGAACCCCCATGTGTCCCCCCCCCCATGTGGGGAATCCCCATGTCCCCCCTCCCTGGGCTGTCTGGGGGGGGGGAACCCCCATGTGTCCCCCCCCCCCATGTGGGGAATCCCCATGTCACCCCTCCCAAGAGGGGAATCCCCGTGCCCCTCCCCCAGGAGGGGGATCCCTATGTCCCCCCCCCCCCACCCAGGGGTGCTGGGAGATCCCCACGTCCCCCCCAGGGTGTTGGGGGGGGGCCCCGTGTTCCCCCCCCCCCCAGGCCCAGCCTGGCAGTGCCGAGCTCGTCCCCTGTCCCCCCCCCCCTTGGCCAAAGTCCGTTCCCCCCCCCCCCGCACAGCGCCCTTTGGACCTGGTACGGATGGGTGCGGGGTGGGGGGGGGGCCCAGACCCGCCTTCCGGGGGCACCCGCGTAAGGGACCCAGGCGTCCGGGCCCGCGAGGCCTCGCTGGGCGGTGGGGGGGGGCTGTAGACCCCCCCCCCCCCCAATCCCGTGGGGCTGGGGGGCCCGCCAGCACCCACTGGGTGCGGGATGGGTGCTGGGGGGGGGCTGAGCCCTGCCCCCGTGTCCCTATGGGGTGCGGGATGGGTGCTGGGGGGGGCTGAGCCCTGCCCCCGTGTCCCTATGGGGTGCGGGATGGGTGCTGGGGGGGGGCTGAGGCCTGCCCCCGTGTCCCTATGGGGTGCGGGATGGGTGCTGGGGGGGGCTGAGCCCTGCCCCCGTGTCCCTGTGGGGTGCGGGATGGGTGCTGGGGGGGGGGCTGAGCCCTGCCCCCGTGTCCCTATGGGGTGCGGGATGGGTGCTGGGGGGGGGCTGAGCCCTGCCCCCGTGTCCCTGTGGGGTGCGGGATGGGTGCTGGGGGGGGCTGAGCCCTGCCCCCGTGTCCCTGTGGGGTGCGGGATGGGTGCTGGGGGGGGGCTGAGCCCTGCCCCCGTGTCCCTATAGGGTGCGGGATGGGTGCTGGGGGGGCTGAGCCCTGCCCCCGTGTCCCTATGGGGTGCGGGATGGGTGCTGGGGGGGCTGAGCCCTGCCCCCGTGTCCCTGTGGGGTGCGGGATGGGTGCTGGGGGGGGGCTGAGCCCTGCCCCCGTGTCCCTATGGGGTGCGGGATGGGTGCTGGGGGGGCTGAGCCCTGCCCCCGTGTCCCTATGGGGTGCGGGATGGGTGCTGGGGGGGGGCTGAGCCCTGCCCCGTGTCCCTGTGGGGTGCGGGATGGGTGCTGGGGGGGGGCTGAGCCCTGCCCCCGTGTCCCTATGGGGTGCGGGATGGGTGCTGGGGGGGGGCTGAGCCCTGCCCCCATGGGGTGACCATGGGTGCTGGGGGGAACATGCAAGTCTTGGGGTGACGTGCCCGTGGGTGCCGTGCGGGTGCTGCTGGCCACGGTGGGGTGGAGGTGACGTGCCCGTGGGTGCCGTGCGGGCGCTGCTGGCCACGGTGGGGTGGTGGTGACGTGGCCGTGGGTGCCGTGCAGGTGCTGCTGGCCGTGGTGGGGTGGAGGTGACGTGCCCGTGGGTGCCGTGCGGGTGCTGCTGGCCACGGTGGGGTGGTGGTGACGTGCCCGTGGGTGCCGTGTGGGCGCTGCTGACCACGGTGGGGTGGAGGTGACGTGCCCGTGGGTGCCGTGCGGGTGCTGCTGGCCACGGTGGGGTGGTGGTGACGTGCCCGTGGGTGCCGTGCGGGTGCTGCTGACCACGGTGGGGTGGAGGTGACGTGCCCGTGGGTGCCGTGCGGGTGCTGCTGGCCACGGTGGGGTGGTGGTGACGTGGCCGTGGGTGCCGTGCGGGTGCTGCTGACCACGGTGGGGTGGAGGTGACGTGCCCGTGGGTGCCGTGCAGGTGCTGCTGGCCGTGGTGGGGTGGAGGTGACGTGCCCGTGGGTGCCGTGCGGGCGCTGCTGGCCGTGGTGGGGTGGAGGTGACGTGCCCGTGGGTGCCGTGTGGGTGCTGCTGACCACGGTGGGGTGGAGGTGACGTGCCCGTGGGTGCCGTGCGGGTGCTGCTGGCCACGGTGGGGTGGTGGTGACGTGGCCGTGGGTGCCGTGCGGGTGCTGCTGACCACGGTGGGGTGGAGGTGACGTGCCCGTGGGTGCCGTGCAGGTGCTGCTGGCCGTGGTGGGGTGGAGGTGACGTGCCCGTGGGTGCCGTGCGGGCGCTGCTGGCCGTGGTGGGGTGGAGGTGACGTGCCCGTGGGTGCCGTGCGGGTGCTGCTGGCCGTGGTGGGGTGGAGGTGACGTGCCCGTGGGTGCCGTGCGGGCGCTGCTGGCCGTGGTGGGGTGGAGGTGACGTGCCCGTGGGTGCCGTGCGGGTGCTGCTGGCCGTGCCGGGTGCCGGGGTGTCGGTAGCGGGCCGGGGCCCGTTGGGTGCCCCAGGCAGGGGCGGGGGCGCGTTCCCACGCTGGGTGGGGCAGGTGCAGGCACCCGCCGTGGGCTGGGTGCCAGGGGGCCGCCGGCGGGTCTGACTCAGCTGTGGCCCCACCTGCCCGTGGTGGGGTGGGGGCCCTCCTCGGCCAGGAATGCGCCCCCCCACCCCAGCCACCGTCTCGGGGCCCGGGTGTCCGGGTTCCCCTCCCACCCACCTCTCCCCGTGGCCAAGGCGGGTTCATGGTCGTGGTGGGATCTGTGGTAGGTTCGTGGTTGTGGTGGGGTCTGTGGTAGGTTTGTGGTCATGGGGGGGTCTGTGGTAGGTTCATGGTCGTGGTGGGATCTGTGGTAGGTTCATGGTTGTGCTGGGATCTGTGGTAGGTTCGTGGTCGTGGTGGGGCCTGTGGTAGGTTCATGGTCATGGTGGGGTCTGTGGTAGGTTCGTGGTCGTGGGATCTGTGGTAGGTTCGTGGTCATGGTGGGATCTGTGGTAGGTTCGTGGTCGTGGGATCTGTGGTAGGTTCGTGGTCATGGTGGGTTCTGTGGTAGGTTCGTGGTCGTGGGTTCTGTGGTAGGTTCATGGTCATGGTGGGTTCTGTGGTAGGTTCGTGGTCGTGGGTTCTGTGGTAGGTTCATGGTCGTGGTGGGGTCTGTGGTAGGTTCATGGTCGTGGTAGGGTCTGTGGTAGGTTTGTGGTCATGGTGGTTCTGTGGTAGGTTCGTGGTCGTGGGATCTGTGGTAGGTTCGTGGTCGTGGTGGGGTCTGTGGTAGGTTCGTGGTCATGGTGGGATCTGTGGTAGGTTGGTGGTCGTGGTGGGGTCTGTGGTAGGTTGGTGGTCGTGGTGGGGTCTGTGGTAGGTTCGTGGTCGTGGTGGGGTCTGTGGTAGGTTCGTAGTCGTGGTGGGGCCTGTGGTAGGTCCGTGGTTGCAGCGGGGCCCGTGGATGTGGATGGTCTCCACAGCCGTGGGTCCACGGTTGGATCCACGGTCATGGCCGTGGATCTCGTGGCTAGATCTGTGGCTGTGGGTTCTCGGTGGGGTCCTGGCCATGGGTCGGTGGTTGTGGTGGGTTCTGTGGTTGGCCCATGGTTGCAGTGGGGCCCTGGCCTGGGGTCCGTGATAGGGCTGTGGATCGTCTCCGCCCCGTGGTTCCGCGGTTGAATCCATGGTGGTGGCCATGGGTCTGTGGCTGGATCCATGGCCATGGGTTCTCGGTGGGGTCTTGGCCATGGGTCGGTGGTTGTGGTGGGGCCATTGCAGGAGGTTCTTCCCATGGCTGTGGGTCCGTGGCTCTGGTGGGTTCTGTGGTTGGCCCATTGTTGGCTATGGCCCCATGGGGGGGGTTCAAGGCAATGAGGGGGCTGTGGCTGTGGCCATGGGTCCTTGGTGGATCTGTGTCTCTGGTCATGGGTCTGTGGTGGGTCTATGGCTCTGGTTACAGGTCAATGGTGAGTCTGTGGCCGTGGTCACGGGTCTGTGGTAGGTCCACGGGTGTCTTCAAGGTAACGAAGAGTTTGTGAGCATCGTTATGGGTCTGTGGTGGGTCCACAGGTGGGTTCAAGGCAACGAGGGGACTGTGGCTGTGGCCTTAGGTCTGTGGTAGGTCCGTGGATGGCTTCAAGGTAACCACGGGTCTAGCTGTGGTTGCGGGGCCGTGGCTGTGGGTCTGCGGTGGGTCCAGGTGTGGGTGCAGGACAATGAAGGGTCTGTGATTCTGTGTCCTTGGCCCTGACCGTTGGGTCCGTGGTAGGTCTGTGATGGTGGCTGTGGGTCTGCAGTGGGTCCTATGGATGGGTTCAAGGCAATGAGGGGTCTGTGGATGTGGCTGTGGGTTTGTGGTGGGTCCATGGATGGGTTCAAGGCAATGAGGGGTCTGTGGATGTGGCTGTGGGTTTGTGGTGGGTCCATGGATGGGTTCAAGGCAATGAGGGGTCTGTGGATGTGGCTGTGGGTTTGTGGTGGGTCCATGGATGGGTTCAAGGCTATGAGAGATCTGTGGTTGTGGCCATGGCTATGGGTCTGTAATGGGTCTATGGATGGGCTCAAGGCAATGAGGAGTCTGGGGCCGTGGCCATGGGTCTTTGGTGGGTCCGTGGGTGACTTCATGGCAACCACAGGTCTGTGGATGTGTTCATGGGTCTGTGGTGGATCTTTGGTGGGTCCATGGGTGGGTTCATGGCAACCACAGGTCTGTAGATGTGTTCATGGGTCTGTGGTGGATCTTTGGTGGGTCCATGGGTGGGTTCATGGTAACCACGGGTCTATGGTGGATCTGTGGATGGGTTCATGGCAACCATGGGTCTGCAGATGTATTTATGGGTCTTTGGTGGGTCCATGGATGGGTTCATGGTAACTACGGGTCTGTGAATGTCTTCACGGGTCTGTTGGTGGATCTTTGGTGGGTCCATGGATGGGTTCATGGTAACCACGGATCTGTGAATGTCTTCACGGGTCTGTTGGTGGATCTTTGGTGGGTCCATGGATGGGTTCATGGTAACTACGGGTCTGTGAATGTCTTCATGGGTCTGTTGGTGGATCTTTGGTGGGTCCATGGATGGGTTCATGGTAACCACGGATCTGTGAATGTCTTCACGGGTCTGTTGGTGGATCTTTGGTGGGTCCATGGATGGGTTCATGGCAACCACGGGTCTATGGTGGATCTGTGGACGGGTTCATGGTAACCATGGGTCTGCAGATGTATTTATGGGTCTGTGGTGGGTCCGTGGTGGGGTTCAAGACATCGGTGGCTCCGGGACCGCATCCCCCCTCACCCGCGTCCCCCCTTTTCCACCCCCACCACCCCCGCAGGCAACGTGCCCGAGGAGCTGCGCGACCCCTTCTACACGGACCAGTACGAGCAGGAGCACATCAAGCCGCCCGTCACCCGCCTCCTGGTGGCCTCCGACATCTACTGCCGGGCCTGGCGCCACGCGCTGGGTCCCCCCGAGCCGCCCGCCGCCGCCCCCGCCGACAACGGGGCCCTGCTGGCGCTGCTGGCCCGCCGCGGGGTGGCCCCCACCTTCCAGGACGCCCCCGTCCGCGAGGCCGACCTCCACCACAAGCCCATCAAGATGGTGGGTGCCACTGGGGGGCACTGGGCGGGCAGTGGGGGGGACCCTCACGGTGCTGGGGGGGCACTGGGAGCACTGGGCAGGGAGTGGGGGGACCCTCAGGGTGCTGGTGAGGGTGCTGGGGGGGCACTGGGAGCACTGGGCGGGGAGTGGGGGGACCCTCAGGGTGCTGGTGAGGGTGCTGGTGGGGGTACTGGGAGCACTGGGCAGGGAGTCGGGGGACCCTCAGGGTGCTGGTGAGGGTGCTGGGGGGGCACTGGGAGCACTGGGCAGGGAGTGGGGGGACCCTCAGGGTGCTGGTGAGGGTGCGGGGGGGCACTGGGAGCACTGGGCAGGGAGTGGGGGGACCCTCAGGGTGCTGGTGAGGGTGCTGGGGGGTACTGGGAGCACTGGGCAGGGAGTCGGGGGACCCTCAGGGTGCTGGTGAGGGTGCTGGGGGGGCACTGGGAGCACTGGGCAGGGAGTCGGGGGACCCTCAGGGTGCTGGTGAGGGTGCTGGGGGGGCACTGGGAGCACTGAGCGGGGAGTCGGGGGACCTTCAGGGTGCTGGTGAGGGTGCGGGGGGGTTACTGGGAGCACTGGGCAGGGAGTGGGGGGACCCTCAGGGTGCTGGTGAGGGTGCTGGGGGGGTACTGGGAGCACTGGGCAGGGAGTCGGGGGACCCTCAGGGTGCTGGTGAGGGTGCGGGGGGGTACTGGGAGCACTGGGCAGGGAGTGGGGGGACCCTCAGGGTGCTGGTGAGGGTGCGGGGGGGTACTGGGAGCACTGGGCGGGGAGTCGGGGGACCCTCGGGGTGCTGGTGAGGGTGCGGGGGGGGGTACTGGGAGCACTGGGCAGGGGGTCAGGGGACCCTCGGGGTGCTGGTGAGGGTGCGGGGGGGTACTGGGAGCACTGGGCGGGGAGTCGGGGGACCCTCAGGGTGCTGGTGAGGGTGCGGGGGGGTACTGGGAGCACTGGGCGGGGAGTGGTGGGACCCTCAGGGTGCTGGTGAGGGTGCTGGGGGGGGTACTGGGAGCACTGGGCAGGGAGTCGGGGGACCCTCAGGGTGCTGGTGAGGGTGCTGGGGGGGTACTGGGAGCACTGGGCGGGGAGTTGGGGGACCCTCAGGGTGCTGGTGAGGGTGCTGGGGGGGTACTGGGAGCACTGGGCGGGGAGTTGGGGGACCCTCAGGGTGCTGGTGAGGGTGCGGGGGGGTTACTGGGAGCACTGGGCGGGGAGTGGGGGGACCCTCAGGGTGCTGGTGAGGGTGCGGGGGGGGCACTGGAGCACTGGGCGGGGAGTCGGGGGGACCCTCAGGGTGCTGGTGAGGGTGCTGGGGGGGCACTGGGAGCACTGGGCAGGGAGTTGGAGCTCTGCTCACTTTGGGGGTCCCCCGGTTGCACCCACTTTTGGGGTCCCCTGGCTGCTCCCTATATGGGGGTCCCCCCGGTTGCACCCATTTTGTGGGTCCCCCCGGTTGCACCCACTTTTTGGGGTCCCCTGGCTGCTCCCTATATGGGAGTCCCCCCCGGTTGCACCCATTTTGGGGGTCCCCCCCGGTTGCACCCACTTTTGGGGTTCCTCTGGCCATGACCCTGAGCAGGGGGATCCCTTGGCCATGCCCACTTTGGGGGCACCCTTGGGTGCCCGCTTTGGGGTGGGGGTCCCCCAGTCGTGCCCACTTTGGGGGCACCCCAACAGCACCCACATTGGGGTGGGGGTCCCCCAGTCGTGCCCACTTCGGGGGCACCCCAACAGCACCCACATTGGGGGTCCCCGTCGTGCCCACTTTGGGGGCACCCCAACAGCACCCGCATTGGGGTGGGGGTCCCCCAGTCGTGCCCACTTTGGGGGCACCCCAACAGCACCCGCATTGGGGTGGGGGTCCCCCAGTCACGCCCACTTGGGGGGCACCCCGACAGCACCCACATTGGGGTGGGGGTCCCCCAGTCGTGCCCACTTTGGGGGCACCCCGACAGCACCCACATTGGGTGGGGGTCCCCCAGTCGTGCCCACTTCGGGGGCACCCCAACAGCACCCGCATTGGGTGGGGTCCCCCAGTTGCGCCCACTTCGGGGGCACCCCAACAGCACCCGCATTGGGTGGGGGTCCCCCAGTCGCACCCACTTCGGGGCCACCCTTGGGTGCCCGCATTGGGGTGGGGGGCGGGGAGGAGTTGCCCCCCCTTTTCGAGCCCCCCTGCCCCCCAAGCTCCACCCCTCGCCTCGGGGCGGGCAGGGGGGACCCCCTTGGGGTGCGGGGTGGGTGGGGGTGTTGGGGGGGGGGAGCACCCTTGGGTGCTGACCCCCCCCCCCCCCCCCCCGCAGGGCGCCCACCTGGCCCTCATCGACTCGCTCATGACGGCCTTCGTGGCGGAGGCGACGCGGGCGCTGAGCACCCCGCCGGGCGCCCACTGGGAGCAGAAGATCCTCGCGTGGGTGGACACGGTAGGGACCCCCCCCCCCCCTTTGGGTGGGGGGTGAGATGGGTGGGGGGCACCCAAAAAAACACCCCACTCACCCCCCCCACCCACCCACCCAGGTGAACCGCAAGCTGCAGCACAGCGCCGAGCGCCGCGGCCCCCAGCGCCCCGACGGCCCCCCCAGCGCCGCCAACGCCAACGCCGCCACCGCCGCCCCCCCCGGCCACAAGGTGGGTGCCACCGCCGTGGGGGGGGTACCGGCGCCGTCCCCCGACCTGTGACACCGACAAAGGGGGGGGGGCCCCCCTAAAACCGCCGCTCCGCACCCCGGGGTGCCGTTCCGTCCCCCCCCCCCCTCTTTTTTTCCGCTTCTCCCGCTGCTCCGGGGTGCTGGGGACCCCCCCCCCCCGCGGTGGCGGTGGCAAGGGGGGGGGGACACCGCTGTCCCCCCCCCTCGGTGGCCTCTGACACCCTCTTCTCTGTCTCCTCGCTGCGCTTCAGTGTCCCACCCGGTGGTACTGGAAGCTGGTTCCTGTAAGTGGGGGCTTTTCTTTATCCCCCCCCCACACACCTTGCTTGTGCCCCCCCCCCAAAAAAAACCCCCACCATGTCCGTGGCACCCGCTGTGTCCCCCCCCACCCCACCCACGGGGGGGGGGGTCCGGAGGCGCCGGGATGCTGGGGGCTGCCTGCGGCGGCTTCGCCTTCGCGTCCCCCCCCCCCCCTCCCCGGGACCCCCCCCCCAAAATGAAGCTGGGGGGGTTAATTGCCCAGGGAGCCCCCCCAAAATGAAGGCGGGGGGGTTAATTGCCTGAGGAGCCCCCCCCAAATGAAAGTGGGGGGGTAAATTGCCCTAGGCCCCCCCCCAAATGAAGCTGGGGGGGTTAATTGCCCTAGACCCCCCCCCAAAATGAAGCTGGGGGGGGTTAATTGCCCTAGACCCCCCCCAAAATGAAGCTGGGGGGGTTAATTGCTTGAAGACCCCCCCCAAAATGTAGATGGGGGGGGTAATTGGCCTGTGCCAGCCCCCCCCCCTTTAAAATGAGGGGGGGGGCTATTACCTATAGCAGCCCCCCCAAATTGGGGGGGGGCTAATACCCTACACCAGCCCCCCCCCCCAAAAACCAGCAACATATTGCCTTTACCAGCCCCCCCCCCAAATTAGGGGGGGGCTTTTACCTGCAGCCCCCCCCCCAAAATATGCCCCGGGGGGGGCTATTACCTGTCCCCCAAGGACATTTTGGGGGGGGGGCGCACGGTGGCACCCCCCAGCATCCTTCCCCCCCCCCCCCGTTTCTGTCTCTTTAACTGCTGCGTCGGCTCCGGGGGGGGGGGGGATTTTTTTTGGGGGGGGGCGACGCATGGCTGTGGGGGGGGGGGCACGTCTTTGCCTGCAGGGACTAACACGTGAGAGCGGCCCCCCCCCCCCAAAAAAAAGGGGGGGTTGGGGGGGGGGTGGCGGGGGGGGGCAGGAGCGGGGTGCTCGCCCCCCCCCCAATCGCCGCAGCTTGCTCCCCCCCCCCCCCCGCACCCGCCACGCCGCTTCGGGGGGGGGGCCCCCCCCAAAAAAAAATTAAGGGGGGGGGCAGCCGGATGGACAGAGCGACCCCCCCCCAAAAAATGGCTGGTTGTGCCCCCCCCCCCCAAAAAAAACCCGGTGCATGCCGGGGGGGGGGGGGGGGTTGAGCCTGGGTGCGAGGATGGGGGGGGGGTGCAGTGCCCGCATGTGCCCCCCCCCCATCACGGGGTGCCCCCCCCCGCCACCCCAGGGTGCCCCCCCCCCCTTGACGGGCTCTCTCTCCCTTTCCGTGCCCCCCCCCCCGCGCCCCCCCCCCCCCCCCAGCACGCCATCGCCTTTTGTTTGAAGGAATCGGGCACTAAACCGCCGGTGGTAACGTATCGCCCCCCCCCCCCGCACGCGCCCCCCCCCCCCAAAAATGTCACCCTGGGGTGGGGGGGGCACCCTGGCACCTTTCCTTCCCCCCCCCCGCACCCGGCGTTTGGCACCCGCCCCTGCACCCCGCTGCCTCCTGCGACGCCCCCCCCCCCCCCCGCTTGGCACCCTGGGGAGGGGGCACAGGCTGCCCCCCCCCCCCCAGTCTGGCATTGCACCCTGCTCCTGGGTTGGGGGGGGGTCTGTGATGGGGGGGCACCCACGTGCCCCTTGTGTTTGGGTGGGGGCACCCATGTGCCCCCCTGGTGTGTGCTGGGGGGGGGGCACCCATGTCCCGCATGTGTTTGGGTGGGGGCACCCATGTGCCCCCCCCCTTGGTCTGCAATGGGGGGGGCACCCATGTGCCCCTTGTATTTGGGGAGGGGGCACCCATGTGCCCCCCTGGTCTGCACTGGTGGGGGCACCCATGTCCCCCATATTTTAGGGGAGGGGGCACCCATGTGCCCCCCTGGTGTGTGCTGGGGGGGGCACCCATGTGCCCCTTGTATTTGGGGAGAGGGCACCCATGTGCCCCATATTTTAGGGGAGGGGGCACCCATGTGCCCCCCTGGTCTGTGCCGGGGGGGGCACCCATGTCCCCCATGTATTTGGGGAGGGGGCACCCATGTGCCCCCCTGAGTTTGCGCTGGGGGGGGGCACCCACGTCCCCCATATTTTAGGGGAGGGGGCAACCCATGTGCCCCCCTGGTCTGTGCCGGGGGGGGCACCCATGTGCCCCCCAGGTGTGTGCTGGGGGGGGCACCCATGTCTCCTGTATTATAGAGAAGGGGGCACCCATGTGCCCCCCTGGTCTGCGCTGGGGGGGGCACCCATGTGCCCCATGTATTTGGGTGGGGGCACCCATGTGCCTCCCTTGGTGTGTGCTGGGGGGGGGCACCCATGTCCCCCCATGTATTTGGGGAGGGGGCACCCATGTGCCCCCCCGGTGTGTGCTGGGGGGGGCACCCATGTCCCCCTTGTATTTGGGGAGGGGGGCACCCATGTGCCTCATGCATTTGGGTGAGGGCACCCACATCCCCCACGTGTTTGGGGGGGGGGCACCCATGTGCCCCGTATATTAAGGGAGGGGGCACCCACGTCCCCCATGTATTAGGGGAGGGGGCACCCACGTCCCCTATGTATTTGGGGGGGGGGCACCCATGTGCCCCGTGCATTTGGGGAGGGGGCACCCACGTGCCCCATGTATTAGGGGAAGGGGGCACCCACTCCCCTACGCCTTGCTGGGTGTGGGTGGGGGGCACCCAAGGTGGGGGGGGGGGCCTTGCAGGAGCGTCTGTCTGTCCGTGCCCCCCCCCCCCCGGCGCTGCATGTGCCCCCCCCCCCCGGGTCCCGCTCGTCCTTGCACGTTTTGGGGGGGGGGGGGAGGAAGAAACCAACGCATGTTGCGGGGGGGGGGGGCCCATTCGCGCACGCTGTGGGGGGGGTGGCAACAGGGTGGGGGGGGGCGACACCCACGTGGCCTTGACCCCCCCGGGTGCCCCCCCCGCTATGTGTGTGCCCCCCCCCATAGATCCGCTACCGCAAGGACAAGGTGCCCCCCAAGCAGACGCCCTGCTTCCCCCCCGTGGCCGCCATGAAGGACCTGGCCAGCGGCGGGGGCCCTGGCCGCCACCATCCACTACTACTGCCCCGACGCCCTGCGCCTCGAGGGTGAGCGGGGGGGGGGGGACACCGGGGGGGGGTCCCTGAGGGGGGGGGTCACGGGGGGGGGGACACGGGGGGGGGCCTTGGGGGCTGGGTGGGGGGGGAGACCCTGGCCGCCACCGTCCACTACTACTGCCCCGACGCCCTGCGCCTCGAGGGTGAGCGGGGGGGGGGGACACCGGGGGGGGGGGACACGGGGGGGGACACGGGGGGGGTTGGGGGCTGGGGGGGGGGGGGCCCTGGCCGCCACCATCCACTACTACTGCCCCGACGCCCTGCGCCTCGAGGGTGAGCGGGGGGGGGGGACACCGGGGGGGGGGACACGGGGGGGGGGACACGGGGGGGGTCCCCTGGGGGCTGGGGGGGGGTTGGGTGCTGGGGGGGGGGGGAGACCCTGGCCGCCACCATCCACTACTACTGCCCCGACGCCCTGCGCCTCGAGGGTGAGCGGGGGGGGGGGACACCGGGGGGGGGGACACGGGGGGGGGGGGACACGGGGGGGGTCCCCTGGGGGCTGGGGGGGGGGTTGGGTGCTGGGGGGGGGGGAGACCCTGGCCGCCACCATCCACTACTACTGCCCCGACGCCCTGCGCCTCGAGGGTGAGCGGGGGGGGGGGGGACACCGGGGGGGGTCCCTGAGGGGGGGGGACACGGGGGGGGGGATGTCCCCGGGGGGGGGGTCCTTGGGGGCTGGGGGGGGGGGGGAGACCCTGGCCGCCACCGTCCGCTGCTGCTGCCCCGACGCCCCTGCGCCTCGAGGGGTGAGCGGGGGGGGGTCCCTGAGGGGGGGGACACGGGGGGGGGGCACCGGGGGGGGGGACACGGGGGGGGGTGTCCCCGGGGGGGGGTCCTTGGGGCTGGGGGGGAGGGAGACCCTGGCCGCCACCATCCACTACTACTGCCCCGACGCCCTGCGCCTCGAGGGTGAGCGGGGGGGGGGGTCCTGAGGGGGGGGGGGGCACGGGGGGGGTCCCTGAGGGGGGGGGGACACGGGGGGGGGGGCGCGGGGGGGGGGTCCTTGGGGGCTGGGGGGGGGGGGGAGACCCTGGCCGCCACCATCCACTACTACTGCCCCGACGCCCTGCGCCTCGAGGGTGAGCGGGGGGGGGGGCACCGGGGGGGGGGGACACGGGGGGGGGGTGTCCCCGGGGGGGGTCCCCTGGGGGCTGGGGGGGGGGGAGACCCTGGCCGCCACCGTCCGCTGCTGCTGCCCCGACGCCCTGCGCCTCGAGGGTGAGCGGGGGGGGGGGGGGACACGGGGGGGGGGGACACGGGGGGGGTCCCCTGGGGGCTGGGGGGGGGGTTGGGTGCTGGGGGGGGGGGGCCCTGGCCGCCACCATCCACTACTACTGCCCCGACGCCCTGCGCCTCGAGGGTGAGCGGGGGGGGGGGGGCACCGGGGGGGGGGGTCCCTGAGGGGGGGGGGACACGGGGGGGGGGGAGACACGGGGGGGGTCCCCTGGGGGCTGGGGGGGGGGAGACCCTGGCCACCACCATCCGCTGCTGCTGCCCCGACGCCCTGCGCCTCGAGGGGTGAGCGGGGGGGGGGGGTCCTGAGGGGGGGGGACACGGGGGGGGGTGTCCCCGGGGGGGTGTCCCCGGGGGGGGCGCGGGGGGGGGACACGGGGGGGGGTCCCCTGGGGGCTGGGGAGGGGGGAGACCCTGGCCGCCACCATCCGCTGCTGCTGCCCCGACGCCCTGCGCCTCGAGGGTGGGGGGGGCACTGGGGGGGGGTCTCTGAGGGGGGGGGGACACGGGGGGGGGTGTCCCCGGGGGGGGGGGGGGTCCTTGGGGCTGGGTGGGGGGGGGGGAGACCCTGGCCGCCACCGTCCGCTGCTGCTGCCCCGACGCCCTGCGCCTCGAGGGTGAGCGGGGGGGGGGGGGGGGACACGGGGGGGGTCCCCTGGGGGCTGGGGGGGGGGTTGGGTGCTGGGGGGGGGGGAGACCCTGGCCGCCACCGTCCGCTGCTGCTGCCCCGACGCCCTGCGCCTCGAGGGTGAGCGGGGGGGGGGGGGGGACACGGGGGGGGTCCCCTGGGGGCTGGGGGGGGGGGTTGGGTGCTGGGGGGGGGGGGAGACCCTGGCCGCCACCGTCCGCTGCTGCTGCCCCGACGCCCTGCGCCTCGAGGGTGAGCGGGGGGGGGGGGGACACGGGGGGGGTCCCCTGGGGGCTGGGGGGGGGGTTGGGTGCTGGGGGGGGGGAGACCCTGGCCGCCACCGTCCGCTGCTGCTGCCCCGACGCCCTGCGCCTCGAGGGTGAGCGGGGGGGGGGCGCCGGGGGGGGTCCCCTGGGGCTGGGGGGGGGTTGGGTGCTCGGGGGGGGGGGCTGGGTGCAATGTGGGGTCATGTCTTGGGGGGGGGGGGGTGGGACATGGGGCACCCTGAGGTCGGGGGCACCCAGGGTGCAGGGGGGGCAGTTTGTGGGGGGGGGGCAAATTATCCCTCCCCGGGGGGGGCAGTTTGGGGAGGGGTGGGGAGATTATCCCTTCCTGGAGGGGGGGGGTCACCCAGCTCTGGGGGGGGGGCAGTTTGGGGGGGGTTATTCCTCCCCGGGGGGGGGCAGTTGGGGGGGGCAGATTATCCCTCCTCGCGGAGGGGGGGTCACCCAGCTCTGGGGGGGGGGCAGTTTGGGGGGGGGTATTCCTCCCGAGGGGGGGGGGTCACCCATGGCGGGGGGGGGGCAGTTTGGGGGGGGACAAATTATCCCTCCCCAAGGGGGGGGGTTAATCCCTCCTTGGGGCTGCCGGGGGGGGGGCAGTTTCGGGGAGGGGGGGGCAAATTATCCCTCCCCAAGGGGGGGGGGTTTAATCCCCCCTTGGGTCTTCCAGGACCAGATGCTCCAGCCCCGGGGGTGGGGGGGGACCCATGTGCGGGGGGGGGGGCAGTTTGGGGGGGGGGCAAATTATCCCTCCCTGGGGGGGGGGGGAGGATTAATCCCTCCTTGGGGCTGCCGGGGGGGGGCAGTTTCGGGGAGGGGGGGGCAAATTATCCCTCCCCTGGGGGGGTTTAATCCCTCCTTGGGGTCTTCCAGGACCAGATGCTCCAGCCCCGGGGGTGGGGGGGGACCCATGGTGCGGGGGGGGGGGGAAGTTTGGGGGGGGGAAAATTATCCCTCCCCGGGCAGGGGGGAATAATCCTTCCTTGGGGCTGCCGGGGGGGGGCAGTTTTTTGGGGGGGGCAAATTATCCCTCCCCAAGGGGGGGGGGGTTAATCCCTCCTTGGGTCTTCCAGGACCAGATGCTCCAGCCCCGGGGGGTGGGGGGGGGCAGTTTCGGGGGGGGCAAATTATCCCTCCCTGGGGGGGGGGGGGAGGATTAATCCCTCCTTGGGGCTGCCGGGGGGGGGGCAGTTTCGGGGAGGGGGGGGGCAAATTATCCCTCCCCTGGGGGGGGTTTAATCCCTCCTTGGGGTCTTCCAGGACCAGATGCTCCAGCCCCGGGGGTGGGGGGGGACCCATGGTGCGGGGGGGGGGGGAAGTTTGGGGGGGGGAAAATTATCCCTCCCCGGGCAGGGGGGGAATAATCCTTCCTTGGGGCTGCCGGGGGGGGGGCAGTTTTTTTGGGGGGGGCAAATTATCCCTCCCCAAGGGGGGGGGGTTAATCCCTCCTTGGGTCTTCCAGGACCAGATGCTCCAGCCCCGGGGGTGGGGGGGGGCAGTTTCGGGGGGGGCAAATTATCCCTCCCCGGGCGGGGGGGGGGGATTAATCCCTCCTTGGGGCTGCCGGGGGGGGGGCAGTTTTGGGGAGGGGGGGCAAATTATCCCTCCCTGGGGGGCTTAATCCCTCCCTGCAGCTGCCAGTTCTGGGTGCTCCAGCCCCATTTGGGGGGGATGGGGACACCCCACGGTGGCGGCGGTGGGTGACGGTGGGGGGGGGCAGCCCGGGCAGGCCCCCCCCCGCCCCGTGACCCCCCCCCACCGGTGCCCCCCCCCCCCGCAGACGTGTGCCTCAAGGAGACCATGTCGGTGGCCGACAGCCTGTACAACCTGCAGCTGGTGCGCGAGTTCTGCGGCCGCTACCTGGGCGCCCGCTGCCCCCCTCGCCCTCGAGGACCTGCTCTACATGCCCCCCGCCCTCAAGGTGCCCCCCCCCCCCCCGGCGACGCTAGGGGACACTGGGGACTTGGCGTGGGGGTGGGGGACGCTGGGGACGGGGGGGGGCGTCGGGGACGCGGGGGGCGTCGGAGGCACGGGGACATTGGGGACACTGGGGGACATGGGGGGGCATCAGGGGCACAGGACCATGGGGGACATTGGGGACACTGGGGGCGTCAGGGGCACAAGGCCATGGGGGACATTGGGGACACTGGGGGCGTCAGGGGCACAGGGCCATGGGGGGACATTGGGACATGGGGGGGGCATCAGGGGCACAGGGCCCTGGAGGATATTGGGGGCGTGGGGGGCATCGGGGGCACAGGGACATTGGGGACATGGGAGGCATCAGGGGCACAGGGCCATGGGGGACATTGGGGACACTGGGGGCATCAGGGGCACAGGACCATGGGGGATATTGGGGGCGTGGGGGGCATCAGGGGCACAAGGACATTGGGGACATGGGGGGGCATCAGGGACACAGGGCCATGGGGGATATTGGGGGCGTGGGGGGCATCAGGGGCACAAGGACATTGGGGACATGGGGGGGCATCAGGGACACAGGGCCATGGGGGATATTGGGGACATGGGGGGCATCAGGGGCACAAGGACATTGGGGACCTGGGGGGGGCATCAGGGGCACAAGGCCATGGGGGACACTGGGGGCGTCAGGGGCACAAGGCCATGGGGGACATTGGGGACACTGGGGGGCGTCAGGGGCACAGGACCATGGGGGACATTGGGGACACTGGGGGCGTCAGGGGCACAGGGCCATGGGGGACATTGGGGACACTGGGGGCATCAGGGGCACAAGGCCATGGGGGACATTGGGGACACTGGGGCGTCAGGGGCACAGGACCATGGGGGGACATTGGGGGCGTGGGGGGGCATCAGGGGCACAAGGACACTGGGGACATGGGGGGGGCATCAGGGACACAGGGCCATGGGGGACATTGGGGACACTGGGGGCATCAGGGGCACAAGGCCATGGGGGACATTGGGGACACTGGGGGCGTCAGGGGCACAGGACCATGGGGGACATTGGGGACACTGGGGGTGTCAGGGGCACAGGGCCATGGGGGACATTGGGGACACTGGGGGCATCAGGGGCACAAGGCCATGGGGGACATTGGGGACACTGGGGGCGTCAGGGGCACAGGACCATGGGGGACATTGGGGGCGTGGGGGGCATCAGGGGCACAAGGACACTGGGGACATGGGGGGGCATCAGGGGACACAGGGCCATGGGGATATTGGGGACATGGGGGGCATCAGGGGCACAAGGACATTGGGGACCTGGGGGGGGCATCAGGGGCACAAGGCCATGGGGGACACTGGGGGCGTCAGGGGCACAAGGCCATGGGGAACATTGGGGACACTGGGGGCGTCAGGGGCACAAGGCCGTGGAGAACATTGGGGACCTGGGGGGCATCAGGGGCACAAGGACATTGGGGACACGGGGCATCAGCGGAACAGGGCCATGGGGGACATTGGGGACATGGGGGGGGCATCAGGGGCACAAGGCCATGGGGACATTGGGGACCTGGGGAGGCATCAGGGGCACAGGGGCCATGAGGGGACATGGGGGACAGAGGGGGGCGTCAGGGGCACAGGGCCCTGGGGGATATTGGGGGCGTGGGGGGCATCAGGGGCACAGGGACATTGGGGACACTGGGGACATGGGGGGGCATCAGGGGCACAAGGCCGTGGGGGATGTTGGGGGGACACAGGGGGCCTCAGGGACACAAGGCCATGGGGGACATTGGGGACACTGGGGGCATCAGGGGCACAGGGTCACGAGGGGACATGGGGGACAGAGGGGAGCGTCAGGGGCACAGGGCCCTGGGGGATATTGGGGACACTGGGGGCATCGGGGGCACAAGGACATTGGGGGATATTGGGGGACACTGGGGGCATCAGGGGCACAGGGCCATGGGGGACACGAGACATCAGGAGCACGGGGCCATGGGGGGGACGTTGGGGACACTGGGGGACATTGGGGCCGTGGGGGGCCACGGGGGACATCAGGGACACAGGACCATGGGGGACATGGGGGGGGGAACATCAGGGACACAGGGCCATGGGGACACAGGGACATGGGGGGGGGACATCAGGGACACAGGGCCATGGGGAGACTTTGGGGCCATGGGGGACACTGGGGACGTCAGGGGCACAGGGCCATGGGGGACACGGGGGACATGGAGGAGGGGGACATCAGGGACACAGGGCCATGGGGGACATGGGGACATGGGGGGGGACATCAGGGGCACAGGGCATGGGGGACACGGGGACATGGGGGGGGACATCAGGGGCACAGGGCCATGGGGGACATGGGGACATGGGGGGGGGGACATCAGGGGCACAGGGCCATGGGGGACACGGGGACATGGGGGGGGACATCAGGGACACAGGGCCATGGGGACATGGGGACTTGGGGGGGGGGACATCAGGGGCACAGGGCCATGGGGGACACGGGGACATGGAGGAGGGGGGACATCAGGGACACAGGACCATGGGGGACATGGGGACATGGGGGGGGGGGACACTGGCATCACGGGGGACGTGGCCGGGGCGGGGGGGGGGGGGGGGGGGAGGATCAGGAACACACGGCCACGGGGGGGAGGGGGGGACATTGGGGACACCGGGGTGACACCGGGGGAGGGGGGGGGGGCCGTGCCCATCGCCACCCCCCCCCCCCGCCCAGATCAACGTGGGGGTCTTCCTCGCCGAGCTCTTCCTCTGCTTCGAGGTGCTGCGGCCCCCCTTCGTGCGCCCCAAGGACCTGGGGGGGCTCCCAGGTACCCGCGGGGGGGGGGGGGACACCCCTGGGTTCCTGATTTGGGGGGGGGGGGTCCCTGTCGGTCCTGGGGGGGGGGCGAGTGGGGGGGGTCCTGGGGTTCTGGTGGGGGGGGGGAGTGGGGGGGCACCCGCATCGTGGGGGGGGGAAGGAGGGGGGGCCTGGGTGTTGGGGGGGGGAGTTGGGGGGGACACTGGGGGGGGCCCTGGGGGGGTCCTGACATGGGATTGGGGGGGGCCCTGGGGGGGGGTCCTGGCACATGGGGGGGGGCCCTGGCATGGGAGGGGGGGACACTGGGGGGGGGGTCCTGGCACATGGGGGGGGGCCCTGGCATGGGATGGGGGGGCCCTGGGGGGGTCCTGGCACATGGGGGGGGCCCTGGCATGGGATGGGGGACACTGGGGGGGTCCTGGCACATGGGGGGGCCCTGGCATGGGATGGGGGGACACTGGGGGGGTCCTGGCACATTGGGGGGGGCCCTGGCGTGGGATGGGTGCCCTGGCGTGGGATGGGGGGACACTGGGGGGGTCCTGGCACATGGGGGGGGCCCTGGCATGGGATGGGGGGACACTGGGGGGGTCCTGGCACATTGGGGGGGCCCTGGCGTGGGATGGGGGGGGCCCTGGCATGGGATGGGGGGGACACTGGGGGGGGGTCCTGAAACATGGGGGGGGGCCTGGCACGGGATGGGGGGGCCCTGGGGGGGGTCCTGGCACGTGGGGGGGGCCCTGGCATGGGATGGGGGGACACTGGGGGGGGGTCCTGGCACGTGGGGGGGGCCCTGGCATGGGTGGGGGGGCCCTGGGGGGGGGTCCTGGCATGGGGGGGCCCTGGGGTGGGATGGGGGGACCCTGGGGGGGGCACCGGCACATGGGGGGGGGCCCTGATAAATGGGGGGGGCCCCTGGCGTGGGATGGGGGGGGGTCATGGGGGGGGTGCTGGCACATGGAGGGGGGGTCATGGGATGGGGGGGGGCCCTGAGGGGACCCCGACATGGGTGGGGGGGGCACTGGGGGGGGGCACCCGCTCCACCCCCCCCCCCCATCTCGCAGAGTCGCCGGGGTGCCAGCGACGCCCCGACGCCCAACAGCAGGTGAGGGGCTGGGGGGGGGGGGGGGCTCAGGGTGCCCCCCCCCACCCCACATCATGGGTGGGGGGGGGGGGGCGCCGGGTGCCCCCCCGCTCACCCCCGTTTCGTGTCCCCCCCCCCAAAGCAGCTCCCCCGTCTTCAACCTCCGGCACCCGCTGCTGCCGGGGGGGCCGCCCCCCCCCTCGCTGCGGGGGGGCCCAGGTGAGCCCCCGGCGGGGGGGGGGGCCGGCCGTGGTTTTTGGGGGGTCCCCCCCCCTCTCCAGGATTGATTGGGGGGGCTTTTGTGGGGGGGGGGTGTTAATGGGCTTTGGGGCAGCTGGAAAAGGGGGGGGGTTGGGGGGGATTTGGGGGTTCACGGGCCTGTTGGGGGGCTGGGGGGGGTCTGTAGGGGTGGGGGGGGTGTAGGGTGCACCCGGGGGGGGGCACGGTGTGGGGGGGGGGGCTGGGGGGTGCGCTGGGGAGGGGGCATGGAGCTGTGGGGGGGGGGGGCTGGGGGGTGCCCTGGGGGGGCTTTGGGGGTGCTGGGGTGGTTTTATGGGTGCTGGGGTGCATTGGGTGGGCTCTAGGGGTGCTGGGGTGCACTGGGGGGCTTTGGGGTGCACTGGGGGGGCTGGGGGGGTGCACAGGGGGGTCTTTATGGGTGCTGGGGTGCACCGGGGGGCTGTGGGTATTTTAGGGTGCCCTAGGGGGCTGTGGGGTGCACCGGGGGGGCTGTGGGGGTTGTGGGGTGCACTGGGGGGGCTTTATGGGTGCTGGGGTGCACTGGGGGGGCTGTGGGGGGCTGTGGGGTGCACTGGGGGGGCTTTGGGGGTGCTGGTGTGCACTGGGGGGGCTGTGGGGTGCACCGGGGGGCTGTGTGGGTTTTGGGGTGCACTGGGGGCTGTGGGGGTGCACTGGGAGGCTTTGGGGTGCATTGGGGGGGCTGTGGGGGTTTTGGGGTGCACTGGGGGGCCTTTAGGGGTGCTGGGGTGCACTGGGGGTGCACTGGGGGGCTTTGGGGGTGCTGGGGTGCACTGGGGGGTTGTGGGGTGCACTGGGGGGCTTTAGGGGTGCTGGGGTGCACTGGGGGTCCACTGGGGGGGCTGTGGGGGTTGTGGGGTGCACTGGGGGATGGGGGGTGCACAGGGGGGGCTGTGGGGGTTGTGGGGTGCACTGGGGGGGCTTTATGGGTGCTGGGGTGCACTGGGAAGGCTTTGGGGGTGCTGGGGGGCTGTGGGGGTTTTGGGGTGCACTGGGGGGCTGTGGGGTGCACTGGGAAGGCTTTGGGGGTGCTGGTGTGCACTGGGGGGGCTGTGGGGTGCACCGGGGGGGCTGTGGGGGTTTTGGGGTGCACTGGGAGGGCTTTGGGGGTGCTGGGGTGCACTGGGGGGGTTGTGGGGTGCACTGGGGTGGCTTTATGGGTGCTGGAGTGTACTGGGGGGCTGTGGGGTGTACTGGGGGGGATCTGGGGGTGCACTGGGGGGGCTGTGGGGGTTTTGGGGTGCACTGGGGGGCTTTGGGGGGGCTGGGGTGCACTGGGGGTGCACTGGGGGGCTGTGGGGGTTTTGGGGTGCACTGGGGGGATGTGGGGTGCACTGGGGGGGCTGTGGGGGTTGTGGGGTGCACTGGGGGGATGTGGGGTGCACTGGGGGGGCTGTGGGGGTTGTGGGGTGCACTGGGGGGGCTTTATGGGTGCTGGGGTGCACTGGGAAGGCTTTGGGGGTGCTGGGGGGCTGTGGGGGTTTTGGGGTGCACTGGGGGGCTGTGGGGTGCACTGGTTGGGCTTTATGGGTGCTGGGGTGCACTGGGGGTACACTGGGGCCTGTGGGGGTGCTGGGGTGCACTGGGGGGGGGCTGTGGGGATTTTGGGGTGCACCGGGGGGGCTGTGTGGGTTTTGGGGTGCACTGGGGGGGCTGTGGGGGTTTTGGGGTGCACTGGTTGGGCTTTATGGGTGCTGGGGTGCACTGGGGTACACTGAGGCCTGTGGGGGTGCTGGGGTGCACTGGGGGGTGCTGTGGGGATTTTGGGGTGCACCGGGGGGGCTGTGTGGGTTTTGGGGTGCACTGGGGGGTTGTGGGGTGCACTGGGGGGCTTTGGGGTGCATTGGGGGGGCTTTAGGGGTGCTGGGGTGCACGGGGGGGCTGGGGGGTGCACCGGGGGGGCTGTGGCGGTTTTGGGGTGCACTGGGGGGGCCCATGGGGGTTGGGGGGGGCGGTGTGACTCCCTGCCCCCCCCCCAGGCACCCTGCACCCCTCGCCCTCGCTGCCCCACGTCGAGGGGGCCTTCGGCAAGGCCTGGAGCAAGAAGCCGCTGAGGTGAGGGGGGGCCCCGGGGGGGCTGCGGGGGGGGGGGGCCTGGGTGCCATGGGGGGGCTGGAGGGGGGCCTGGGTGCCATGGGGTGGGATGTGGGGGGCAGTGGGTGCCGTGCGGGGCTGGAGGGGTGCCCGGGTGCCATGGGGCAACCGTGAGGAGCAGGGCGGGGAATGGGTGCTGTGGGGGCCTGGTGGGTGCAATGGGTGCCATGGGGGGGGCAAGTGGGTGCCATGGGGAGCAGTTGGGTGCAATAGGTGTCATGGGGGGGGCAGGTGGGTGTCATGGGGGGCAGTTGGGTGCAACGGGTGTCATGGGGAGCAGTTGGGTGCAATAGGTGTCATGTGGGGCAGTTGGGTGCAATGGGTGCTGGGGGGGGGCAGGTGGGTGCAAGAGGTGCCATGGGGAGCAGTTGGGTGCCATGGGAGGCAGTTGGGTGCAATAGGTGTCATGGGGAGCAGTTGGGTGCCCTGGGGGGCAGTTGGGTACAATAGGTGTCATGGGGGGCAGTTGGGTGCAATGGGGAGCAGTTGGGTGCAATAGGTGTCATGGGGAGCAGTTGAGTGCAAGAGGTGCCATGGGGGGGGGGGCAGTTGGGTGTCATGGGGAGCAGCTGGGTGTCATGGGGGGCAGTTAGGTGCAATAGGTGTCATGGGGAGCAGTTGGGTGCAATGGGGAGCAGCTGGGTGCAACAGGTGCCATGGGGGGCAGCTGGGTGCAATAGGTGTCATGGGGAGCAGCTGGGTGCCATGGGGGGGCAGCTGGGTGCAATAGGTGTCATGTGGGGCAGTTGGGTGCAATAGGTGTCATGGGGAGCAGTTGGGTGCAACAAGGTGCTATGGGGAGCAGTTGGGTGCAATAGGTACCATGAGGAGCAGTTGGGTGCAATAGGTGCCATGGGGGGGCAGTTGGGTGCCATGGGGGGCAGTTGGGTGCAATAGGTGTCATGAGGAACAGGTAGGTGCAATAGGTTCCATGGGGAGCAGCTGGGTGTCATGGGGAGCAGCTGGGTGCAAGAGGTGCCATGAGGAACAGTTGGGTGCAAGAGGTGCCATGGGGAGCAGTTGGGTGCCATGGGGGGCAGTTGGGTGCAATAGGTGCCATGGGGGGCAGTTGGGTGCCATGGGGGCAGTTGGGTGCAATAGGTGTCATGAGGAACAGGTAGGTGCAATAGGTTCCATGGGGAGCAGCTGGGTGTCATGGGGAGCAGCTGGGTGCAAGAGGTGCCATGAGGAACAGTTGGGTGCAAGAGGTGCCATGGGGGGGCAGTTGGGTGCCATGAGGAACAGTTGGGGTGCAATAGGTGCCATGTGGGGCAGTTGGGTGCCATGGGGGGCAGTTGGGTGCAATAGGTGTCATGAGGAACAGGTAGGTGCAATAGGTTCCATGGGGAGCAGCTGGGTGTCATGGGGAGCAGCTGGGTGCAAGAGGTGCCATGAGGAACAGTTGGGTGCAAGAGGTGCCATGGGGGGGCAGTTGGGTGCCATGAGGAACAGTTGGGTGCAAGAGGTGCCATGTGGGGCAGTTGGGTGTCATGGGGGGCAGCTGGGTGTCATGGGGGGGGCAGCTGGGTGCCATGGGGAGCAGTTGGGTGCAATAGGTGTCATGGGGAGCAGTTGGGTGCAATAGGTGTCATGGGAACAGTTGGGTGCAAGAGGTGCCATGGGGGGGCAGTTGGGTGCCATGAGGAACAGTTGGGTGCAAGAGGTGCCATGGGGGGGCAGTTGGGTGCCATGAGGAACAGTTGGGTGCAAGAGGTGCCATGTGGGGCAGTTGGGTGTCATGGGGGGCAGTTGGGTGCAATAGGTGCCATGTGGGGCAGTTGGGTGCCATGGGGGGCAGTTGGGTGCAATAGGTGTCATGGGGGGCAGCTGGGTGCCATGGGGGGGGCAGCTGGGTTCCATGGGGAGCAGTTGGGTGCAATAGGTGTCATGGGGGGCAGTGGGGGTGCGATAGGTGTCATGGGAACAGTTGGGTGCAAGAGGTGCAACGGGGGGGCAGTTGGGTGCCTGGGCGCCGCGGCGACGGGGGGGGGGTGAGGGAGACCCCTGGGGACCTCGGGGTGACACCGCAGCGCCCCCCCACCCCACCCCACCCCCCCCCGCCCCCCGCAGCCACCCGCTCTCGCAGGCCGTCTCCTTCAGCATCCCCTTCGGGCTCGACAGCGACGTCGACATCGTCATGGGCAACCCCGTGGGTGCCGCCTTGGCCCGCTCGGCCAGCACCGACAGCCTGGCGCCCCCCCGGCGCCGCCCCGGCCCCCCGGCGCCCCCCCGGCCTCGCCGCTGCCTCCTCTGCCTCCGCCGCTGCCTCCCCGGAGCTGCCCACCATCGAGGAGGCCCTGCACATCATCCACAGCTCCGAGCGCCTCCTGCCCGACGGCGCCCCCGACGCCTTCTACCTCCACTCGCCCGAGCCCCCCACCCCAAAAAACCTCCCCCTGCCCCCCCGGAACCGCCAAGCGCCCCCGGACGGCGACGGTGCCCCGTTGCCCAGTGGGGCCACCACCACCACCATCACCACCGCCACGCAGGAACCCGCCGTGAAGATGACCAGCTTCGCCGAGCGCAAGAAGAAGCTGGAGGAGGCGGCCGGCGCGACGTCCAAGGCGCCCGCCGAGGAGGAGGAAGAGGAGGAGGAGGACGCCGCCGGCGGCCCCGGCCGCAGCCCTGCCCTCGCTTCCGAGATGAACCAGCTGGGCGCCCGCCTGGAGGAGAAGCGGCGGGCCATCGAGGCGCAGAAGAAGCGCATCGAGGCCATCTTCGCCAAGCACCGCCAGCGCCTGGGCAAGAGCGCCTTCCTGCAGCTCAAGCGCCCCGAGGGCGCCGGGCCCCAGCACCCGCAGGAGGGTGATGATGATGATGAAGAAGAGGACGGCAACGTCGGGAAGAAGCAGGTCACCTTCTCACCGGAGGTGGTCAAAGCTGGTGGTGGCCCGGAGGGCGAAGCCGGCGCCTACGACGAAGCGGTGGCCAAGCTCAACGCGGCGCTCAGCACCCTGCAGCTCGACATGCAGCGCTTGAGCCGGCAGCAGGAGCGGCTGCTGCAGTAGCAGCGCCCGGCGGGTGCCACCACCCGCTGCCACCGGTGGCCAAGCCTGGGTCATCCCGGCGCCCAAAGCCACCCGCGCCGCTGCCGGCCGCCCTCCGGCTTCTCCTTCGCCTTCCCGCAAAACGCCGGCTCCTCCTCGCTCGCCCCAAAGCGGCGCCCGCAAGCCGCCCGCCGCTGCCACCGCCGCCGTCACCCCCCGCAGCCCCCGGCGCCCCGCCGAGCTCCGCCTGCCGCCCCTGACACGGGTGCTGACGCCACCCCACGACGTGGACACCCTGCCCCACCTGCGCAAGTTCTCGCACCAGCCGGGTGCCCGTGCAGACCCGCTCCTCCATCCACTTCTCCGAAGAGGAGGATGATGACGATGACGATGATGGGCAGGAGGAAGGCACCGCCGGCGCTGCCACTGCTGCTGCCTCCGAGCTGGAGACCCGCGGCAACTTGCGGCCCGCTGCCACCGGCGCCCGGGTCTCGGGTGACGGCACCAGCGACGCGTCCTCGCCGGGCGAGCGCCGCGCCAGCCTCGTGGAGGTGCCGCTGGGCAGCTTGCGGGCGCCGGAGCACGAGGGCCGAGGGCGACTCGCTGGAGGGTTCGCCCACCGAGAGCGCCGAGCCCCGCGCCAGCCTCGGCTTCTTCTTCAAGGTGAGGGGGCGGACGCGGTGGCGTGGGGCTGAGGGACGTGGGGACACAAGGATGGGGGACACGGGATATAGGGATGTGGTGGCATGGGGCTGAGGGACGTGGGGACACAAGGATGGAGGAGATGGGACATAGGAACGTGGTGTCATGGGGCTGAGGGACATGGGGACGTGGTGGTATGGGGCTGAGGGACGTGGGGGACACAAGGATGGAGGAGACAGGACATAGGGATGTGCTGGCATGGGGCTGAGGGACATGGGGGACGTGGTGGTATAGGGCTGAGGGACATGAGGACACAAGGATGGGGAGATGGGACATAGGAACGTGGTGGCATGGGACTGAGGGACGTGAGGACACAAGGATGGGGGGACACAGGACACAGGGATGTGCTGGCACGGGGCTGAGGGCATGAGGACACAAGGATGGGGGAGATGGGACATAGGGCCGTGGTGGCATGGGGCTGAGGGACATGGGGACGTGGTGTCATGAGGCTGAGGGACATAAGGACGTGGTAGCATGGGGCTGAGGGACATGCGGACACAAGGATGGGGGAGGTGGGACATAGGAACGTGGTGGCATGGGGCTGAGGGCATGAGGACACAAGGATGGGGGAGATGGGACATAGGGCCGTGGTGGCATGGGGCTGAGGGACATGGGGACGTGGTGTCATGAGGCTGAGGGACATAAGGACGTGGTAGCATGGGGCTGAGGGACATGCGGACACAAGGATGGGGGAGGTGGGACATAGGAACGTGGTGGCATGGGGCTGAGGGCATGAGGACACAAGGATGGGGGAGATGGGACATGGTGTCATGGGGCTGAGGGAGATGGGGACGTGGTGGCATGGGTCTGAAGGACATGAGGACACAAGGATGGGGGGAGACGGGGCCTAGGGCCATGGTGGCATGGTGCTGAGGGACATGGGGACACAAGGATGGGGGAGATGGGGCCATGGTGGCATGGGGCTGAGGGACATGGGGACACAAGGATGGGGGAGACGGGACCTAGGGCCATGGTGACATGGGTCTGAAGGACATGAAGACCCAAGGGTGGGGGAGACAGGGCCCAGGGCTGTGGTGGCACGGGGCTGAGGGCCATGAAGACCCAAGGATGGGGGAGACGGGACCTAGGCCCGTGGTGACATGGGTCTGAAGGCCATGAAGACCCAAGGATGGGGGAGACGGGGACCTAGGCCCGTGGTGACATGGGTCTGAAGGACATGAAGACCCAAGGATGGTGGAGATGGGACCTAGGGCGGTGGTGACATGGGTCTGAAGGACATGAAGACCCAAGGATGGGGGGAGATGGGACCTAGGCCCGTGGTGGCACGGGGCTGAGGACATGAAGACCCAAGGGTGGGGGAGACAGGGCCCAGGGCCGTAGTGGCACGGGGCTGAGGGACACGGGGACACAAGGATGGGGGAGATGGGACATAGGAACGTGGTGGCACGGGGCTGAGGGCCGTGGGGCCGCAACGGGGTGGCGGCTGCCCGGTGGCGGCTGCCCAGTGACGGTGGGCGCGGCGCGGGCGCAGGCGGAGGAGAAGGGCGAGGAGGAGATGGCGCAGAAGCGGGCCAGCCTGCTCGAGCGGCAGCAGCGGCGCAGCGAGGAGGCCCGCCGCCGGCGCCAGTGGCTCGAGGCCGAGCGCGGAGAGGAAGGAGAAGGAGGAGGCCGAAGCCAGGTGAGGGCACGGGGGGGGGGTTCCCTGAAACCGCCACCCTGGGGTGCCCATGGAGGGGCTGGAGTGATGGGGGGGCTCCCTGAAACCGTCATCCTGGAATGACCATGGAGTTGGTGTGATGGAGGGGGTTCCCTGAAACCGCCACCCTGGGGTGCCCATGGAGGAGCTGGTGTGATGGAGGGGGTTCCTGAAACCACCACCCTGGGGTGCCCATGGAGGGGCTGGTGTGAATGGAGGGGGTTCCTTGAAACCACCACCCTGGGGTGCCCGTGGAGGGGGCTGGTGTGATGGAGGGGGGTTCCCTGAAACCGCCACCCTGGAGTGCCCATGGAAGAGCTGGTGTGATGGAGGGGGTTCCCTGAAACCGCCACCCTGGGGTGCCCATGGAGGGGCTGGTGTGATGGAGGGGTTCCCCAAAACCGCCACCCTGGGGTGCCCGTGGAGGGACTAGAGTGATGGAGGGGCTCCCTGAAACCGTCATCCTGGAATGCCCATGGAGGAGTTGGTGTGATGGAGGGGGTTCCCTGAAACAGCCACCCTGGGGTGCCCGTGGAGGGGCTGGTGTGATGGAGGGGGTTCCCCGAAACCGCCACCCTGGGTGCCCGTGGAGGGGCTGGTGTGATGGAGGGGGTTCCCTGAAATCGCCACCCTGGGGTGCCCATGGAGGAGCTGGTGTGATGGAGGGGGTTCCCTGAAACCGCCACCCTGGGGTGCCCGTGGAGGAGCTGGTGTGATGGGGGGGGTTCCCTGAAACCGCCACCCTGGGGTGCCCGTGGAGGAGCTGGTGTGATGGAGGGAGTTCCCTGAAACCGCCACCCTGGGGTGCCTATGGAGGAGCTGGTGTGATGGAGGGGTTCCCTGAAACCGCCACCCTGGGGTGCCCATGGAGGAGCTGGTGTGATGGAGGGGGTTCCCTGAAACCGCCACCCTGGGGTGCCCGTGGAGGAGCTGGTGTGATGGGGGGGGTTCCCTGAAACCGCCACCCTGGGGTGCCCATGGAGGAGCTGGTGTGATGGAGGGGGTTCCCTGAAACCGCCACCCTGGGGTGCCCATGGTCTGGTGTGATGGAGGGGGTTCCCTGAAACCACCACCCTGGGGTGCCTATGGAGGGGCTGGTGTGATGGAGGGGTTCCCCGAAACCGCCACCCTGGGGTGCCCGTGGAGGAGCTGGTGTGATGGAGGGGGTTCCCTGAAACCGCCACCCTGGGGTGCCTATGGAGGGGGCTGGTGTGATGGAGGGGGTTCCCTGAAACCGTCATCCTGGAATGCCCATGGAGGGGCTGGTGTGATGGAGGGGGTTCCCTGAAACCGCCACCCAGGGCTGCCCACAGAGGGGCTGGTGCAATGAGGGGCTCCTTGAAACCGCCACCCAGGCTGCCTGCAGAGCAGCCACTGCAGTGAGGGGGGGCTCCCTGAAACCGCCACCCCCAGGCTGCCTGCAGAGGGGCTGGTGCAATGAGGGGGGCTCCTCGAAACTGCCACCCAGCGCCCGCAGAGCAGCTGCTGCAGTGAGGGGGGCTCCTTGAAACTGCCATCCAAGCTACCTGCAGAGGGGCTGTTACAATAAGGGGGCTCCTCGAAACTGCCACCCAGTGTCCACAGAGGGTCTGGTGCAATGAGGGGGGCTCCCTGAAACCGCCACCCCAGGGTGCCTGTGGAGGGGCTGTTGCAATGAGGGGGGGCTCCTCGAAACCGCCACCCGAGCTGCCTGCAGAGCAGCCACTGCAACAAGGGGGGGGCTCCTTGAAACCGCCACCCCAGGGTACCTGCAGAGGGGCTGTTGCAATGAGGGGGCTCCTCGAAACTGCCACCCGAGCTGCCCATAGAGGGGCTGGTGCAATGAGGGGGGCTCCTTGAAACCGCCACCCAGTGCCCGCAGAGCAGTCACTGCCACGAGGGGGGGCTCCTCGAAACCGCCACCTGAGCTGCCCGCAGAGCAGCCACTGCCACGAGGGGGGGCTCCTCAAAAACCGCCACCCCAGGGTGCCTGCAGAGGGGCTGTTGCAATAAGGGGGGGGCTCCTCGAAACCGCCACCCAGTGCCCGCAGAGCAGCCACTGCCACGAGGGGGGGCTCCTCGAAACCGCCACCCGAGCTGCCCACAGAGCAGCCATTGCAACAAGGGGGAGCCCCTCGAAACTGCCACCCGAGCTGCCCACAGAGGGGCTGGTGCAATAAGGGGGGCTCCTTGAAACTGCCACCCGAGCTGCCTGCAGAGCAGCCACTGCAGTGAGTGGGGGGCTCCTTGAAAACCGCCACCCCAGGGTACCTGCAGAGGGGCTGTTGCAATAAGGGGGGGCTCCTCGAAACCGCCACCCAAGCTGCCCATAGAGGGGCTGTTGCAATGAGGGGGGCTCCTCGAAACCGCCACCCAGTGCCACAGAGGGGCTGGTGCAATGAGGGGGCTCCTCGAAACCGCCACCCAGTGCCCACAGAGGGGCTGGTGCAATGAGGGGGGGCTCCTCGAAACCGCCACCTAGTGCCCACAGAGGGGCTGTTGCAATGAGGGGGGGCTCCTCGAAACCGCCACCAGTGCCCACAGAGGGGCTGGTGCAATGAGGGGGGCTCCTCGAAACCGCCACCCAGTGCCCGCAGAGGGGCTGGTGCAATGAGGGGGGCTCCTCGAAACCGCCACCCAGTGCCCGCAGAGAGGCTGGTGCAATGAGGGGGGCTCCTCGAAACCGCCACCCAGTGCCCACAGAGGGGCTGGTGCAATGAGGGGGGCTCCTCGAAACCGCCACCCAGTGCCTGCAGAGGGGCTGGTGCAATGAGGGGGGCTCCTCGAAACCGCCACCCGGTGCCCACAGAGGGGCTGGTGCAATGAGGGGGGCTCCTTGAAACCGCCACCCAGTGCCTGCAGAGGGGCTGGTGCAATGAGGGGGCTCCTCGAAACCGCCACCCAGTGCCCGCAGAGGGGCTGGTGCAATGAGGGGGGCTCCTCGAAACCGCCACCCAGTGCCCGCAGAGGGGCTGGTGCAATGAGGGGGGCTCCTTGAAACCGCCACCCAGTGCCTGCAGAGGGGCTGGTGCAATGAGGGGGCTCCTCGAAACCGCCACCCAGTGCCCGCAGAGGGGGCTGGTGCAATGAGGGGGGCTCCTCGAAACCGCCACCCAGTGCCCGCCGAGGGGCTGGTGCAATGAGGGGGGGCTCCTCGAAACCGCCACCCAGTGCCCGCCGAGGGGCTGGTGCAATGAGGGGGGCTCCTCGAAACCGCCACCCAGTGCCCGCAGAGGGGCTGTTGCAATGAGGGGGGCTCCTTGAAACCGCCACCCAGTGCCCGCAGAGGGGCTGGTGCAATGAGGGGGGCTCCTCGAAACCGCCACCCAGTGCCCACAGAGAGGCTGGTGCAATGAGGGGGGCTCCTTGAACCGCCACCCAGTGCCCACAGAGGGGCTGGTGCAATGAGGGGGGCTCCTTGAAACTGCCACCCAGTGCCTGCAGAGGGGCTGGTGCAATGAGGGGGGCTCCTCGAAACCGCCACCCAGTGCCCGCAGAGGGGCTGGTGCAATGAGGGGGGCTCCTCGAAACCGCCACCTAGTGCCCACAGAGGGGCTGGTGCAATGAGGGGGGCTCCTCGAAACCGCCACCCAAGCTGCCCATAGAGGGGCTGGTGCAATGAGGGGGGCTCCTCGAAACCGCCACCCAGTGCCCGCAGAGGGGCTGGTGCAATGAGGGGGCTCCTCGAAACCGCCACCCAGTGCCTGCAGAGAGGCTGGTGCAATGAGGGGGGCTCCTCGAAACCGCCACCCAGTGCCCGCAGATGAGCTGTTGCAATGAGGGAGCTCCTCGAAACCGCCACCCAGTGCCTGCAGATGAGCTGTTGCAATGAGGGGGGCTCCTCGAAACCGCCACCCCGCGCCCGCCGAGCCCTCGGTGGCCGCGCAGGGGGGGCGAGGCGGCCGCTGACCCCGTGTCCCCCCCCGTGTCCCCGCCGTGTCGCCGCAGGGGCCGCGGCGAGGAGGAGGGCGGCCGCCGGGGCGACTTCACGCGCCAGGAGTACGAGCGGCGGCAGCAGCTGCGCCTCATGGCCGAGCTGGACAAGGTGCTGCGGCAGAAGGCGCCCGGCGCCCGCGGCACCCGCCGGCCCCGACCCCGCAGCGGCTGCTGCGACGACTCCGCCCTCGGCCGCGGCCCCGCCAAGGGCCTCCTGGGTACGGGGGGACACGGGGGGGGGACACGGGGGGGACATGGGACACAGGGGACGTGGCCCAGCCAAGGGGCTCCTGGGTACGGGGGGACACGGGGGGGGGGACACGGGGGACATGGGACACAGGGGGACGTGGCCCAGCCAAGGGGCTCCTGGGTACGGGGGGACACGGGGGGACACAGGGGGACGTGGACCCACCAATGGGCTCCTGGGTACGGGGGGACACGGGGGGACACAGGGGGACGTGGACCCACCAATGGGCTCCTGGGTACGGGGGGACATGAGGGGACATGGGGGGACGTGGCCCAGCCAAGGGCCTCCTGGGTACGGGGGGACACGGGGGGGGGACACAGGGGGACATGGGACACAGGGGACGTGGCCCAGCCAAGGGGCTCCTGGGTACGGGGGGACACGGGGGGACACAGGGGGACGTGGCCCAGCCAAGGGCCTCCTGGGTACGGGGGGGACACGGGGGGACACAGGGGGACGTGGCCCAGCCAAGGGGCTCCTGGGTACGGGGGGACACGGGGGGGACACAGGGGGACGTGGCCCAGCCAAGGGGCTCCTGGGTACGGGGGGACACGGGGGGGACACAGGGGGACGTGGGACCCACCAATGGGCTCCTGGGTACGGGGGGACATGAGGGGACACACGGGGACACGGAGGGACGTGGCCCAGCTGAGCGGCTCCTGGGTACAGGGGGACATGGGGGGGGGACATGGGGGGGGGACACGGGGGGGGGGACATGGGACACGGGGGGGACATGGGACACAGCCCCGCCAAGGAGCTCCTGGGTACAGGGGGACACGGGACACGGGGGGGGGGGGGACACTGGGGGGGACATGGACCCACCAAGGGGCTCCTGGGTATGGGGACATGAGGGGACATGGGGGGACATGGCCCAACCAAGGGCCTCCTGGGTACGGGGGGACGCGGGGGACATGGGGTGGGGCGGACACGGGGGGGGGACATGGGACACGGGGGGGGGGGCATGGGGGGATGTGGCCCAGCCGAGGGGCTCCTGGGTACGGGGGGGGACACGGGGGGGGGGGCACAGGAGGGGACATGGGACACGGCCCCGCCAAGGGGGCTCCTGGGTGCAGGGACATTTGGGAGGGGGGGGACACGGCCCTGCCCAGGGGCTCTGGGGACACGGAGGGGGTGACAAAGTGCCATTGGAGGGGGGGGGGGGGACAGGACACTGCCCTGCCCAGGTGTTTCGGGGACACTGGGGGGGGGGGGAGGTGACAAAGTGCCACCGTTGGGGGGGGGGGGGGGGGGAGGTGACACCGCCCTGCCCAGGGAGCTCCGAGCACCCAGGGTGCCGCAGAAGGGGGGGTGGGTGGATTCCGGGGGGCACCCAGAGCAGGGTGCCCCCCCCCCACCCTAGGGTGCCCCCCCGTCACCCCAGGGTGCCCCCCCCCCCCCCCCGCAGGCGCCAAGCTGAGCAAGGTTTACTCCCAGTCCACGCTGTCGCTGTCCACCGTGGCCGCCGAGGCCGGCAGCACCCTGGCCGTGGGGCGGCCGCCCAGGTGCGCTTGGGTGGGGGTCAGGGTGGGGGTCGGGGTGGTCCGGGGGTCGGGGTGGGCTCAGGGTGGGAGTTGGGGTGGGGGTCGGAGGGCTCAGGGTGAGGGTGGGGGGTCTGGGGGCTCAGGGTGGGAGTGAGGGTGGGGGTCAGGGTGGGGGTCTGGGGTGTGGGGGCTCAGGGTAGGGGTCTGGGGGCTCAGGGTGGGGGGTCAGGGTGGGGGGTCGGGGTGGGGGGGGGTCAGGGCGAGGAGGGGGTGGGGATGAGCGTGGTGGTTGTGGGGTGAGGGGGGGGGTCTGGGGTCGGGGGGGGGCTCAAGGTGGAGGTCAGGGTGGGAGTCTGGTGGGGGTCAAGGGGTCAGGATGGGGTCTGGGGCTCAGGGTGGGGGGTCAGGGTGGGGGTCTGGGGGTCAGGATGGGGTCTGAGGGCTCGGGGGGGGCTCGGGGTGGGGGTCGGGGTGGGGGTCCGGGGGTGGGGACGGGGTGCGGGGGCTCGGGGTGGGGGTCGGGGTGGGGGTCCGGGGGTGAGGACGGGGGTGCGGGGGCTCGGGGTGGGGGTCGGGGTGGGGGTCCGGGGGTGAGGACGGGGGTGGGGGGGCTCGGGGTGGGGGTCGGGGTGGGGGTCCGGGGGTGAGGACGGGGTCCGGGGGCTCGGGGTGGGGGTGGGGGTGAGGGTGGGGGTCAGGACGGGCCCTGACGTGGGTGTCACCCCCCCCCAGCCGGGCGGCGTCACCCTCAGGACCGGGGTCCCCCGGGCGCCCCCCCGGCGGGCGCGAGCGCGACTGGGACAACGGCTCCAGCGCCTCGTCCCCCGCCTCCGTCCCCGAGTACACGGGTGAGTCCTGCGGGTGACACCGCCACCCCTGTCCCCCCCCGGGACACCCCTGTCACCTGCCACCCCCCCCGGGACACCCCCGTCACCTGCCATCCCCGTCGGGACGCCCATGTCACCTGCCACCCCCACTGGGACACCCCCGTCACCCCCATTGGGATGCTCCCTGTCACCTGCCACCCCTGCCGGGACACCCCTGTCACCTGCCACCCCCACTGGGACACCCCCGTCACCCCCATTGGGATGCTCCCTGTCACCTGCCACCCCTGCCGGGACACCCCTGTCACCTGCCACCCCCACTGGGACACCCCCGTCACCCCCCATTGGGATGCTCCCTGTCCACCTGTCACCCCTGCTGGGACACCCCTGTCACCTGCCACCCCCCCCCCCAGCTGAGGTGCCCTTGACACCCGTCACCCCCATCGGGGAGCCCTGTCACCCTGCCAGGGTGCCCCCTGTCCCCTGTCCCCCCCCCCCCCCCCGCTGGGACACCCCGTGTCACCCGTCAGCCCCGCCGGGGTGCCATGTCACCTGTCACCCCCATCGGGACACCCCTGTCACCCCTGCCGGGACATCCTGTGCCCCCCCCATGTCCCTCTGTGTCCCCCCAGTGCCCCTGCCCCCCCCCACCGTGTCCCCTGCAGTGCCCCCCCCCCCCCAGTGCCTGTGCCCCCCCACCGTGTCCCTCCCTGCGTCCCCCCCCCCGGCCCCCTGTGTCCCCCCGGTGCCCGTGGCCCCCGTGTCCCCCATGTCCCCCCGGTGCCCAGGCCACCCATGTCCCCCCCCATACCCCCCCCCCAGTCCCCCTGTCCCCCCACCCCCCCCGGTGCCCCCAGTGCCCCCCCCCGCAGTGCCCCCCCCCCACGTCCCCCCCCCCGGTGCTCATGTCCCCCCCCACGTCCCCCCCTGTGCCCCCTTCCCTGGGTGCCCCCACTGCCCCCCACGTCCCCCCGTGCCCCCCCCCCGTGGGTGCGCCCCCCCCCCCCCGCAGCGGCACTCCTCCACGTCCCCCATGTCCCCCCCCCCACGCCCCCCCCCCCGTGGGTGCGGTGCCCCCCCCCCCCCCGCAGCGGTGCCCCCCAGGTCTCCCTGTGCCCCCCACATCCCCCATGTCCCCCCCCCCCCCCCCGCCGTGGGTGCTGCGCCCCCCCCCCCCCCCGCAGCAGCACCCCCCCCCATGTCCTCCTGGCACCCATGTCCCCCACGTCCCCCCCCCCCCGTGGGTGCAGCGCCCCCCCCCCCCCCCCCCCCCGCAGCAGCACCCCCCCCCCACGTCCCCCCTGGCACCCATGTCCCCCACGTTCCCCCCCCCCCTCCGTGGGTGCAGCACCCCCCCTCCCCCTCCGTGGGTGCAGCACCCCCCCCTCGAAGCGGTGCCCCCACCTCCCCCCGGTGCCCATGCCCCCCCCCCCCATGTCCCCCCCGGTGCCCCCCCCCCACAGCGGTGCCCCCCCCCACGTCCCCTCATGTCCCCCCCCCATGGGTGTGGTTCCCCCCCCCCGCAGCGGCACCCCCCCCACGTCCCCCTGGCACCCATGCCCCCCCCGCCCCCCCCCCGTGGGTGCTGCCCCCCCCCACAGCAGTGCCCCCCCCCCCGTGCCCCCCCCCCCCCCCCCGCAGGCCCGCGGCTGTACAAGGAGCCCAGCGCCAAGTCGAACAAGCACATCATCCACAACGCCCTGGCGCACTGCTGCCTCGCCGGGCGCGTCAACGAGCCCCAGAAGAACCGCGTCCTCGAGGTGACGCCGGGGACATCGGGGACACCGGGGACACCGGGGGCACCGGGGGCATCGGGGGCAGCGGGGATGCAGGCGACATCAGGGATGCAGGGGGCATCGGGGATGCTGGGGACACCAGGGATGCTGGGGACACTGGAAGATGCTGGGGACATCAGGGACATGGGGGGGATGTTGGGGACACCGGAGACAGCAGGGGCATCAGGGACATCGGGGATGCTGGGGGCATCGGGGACACCAGGGGCATCAGGGACATCGGGGATGCAGGGGGGCATCGGGGACACCGGGGGCATCGGGGACACTAGGGACACTGGGGGCATCAGGGACACCGGGGCATCGGGACACCAGGGATGCTGGGGGACACTGGAAGATGCTGGGAACATCGGGGACACAGGGGATGTTGGGGACACCGGAGACGGCAGGGGCATCAGGGGCATCAGGGATGCTGGGGGCATCGGGGACACCAGGGGCATCAGGGACATCGGGGATGCAGGGGGGCATCGGGGACACCGGGGGCGTCGGGGACGCTAGGGACACCGGGGGCATCAGGGATGCTGGGGGTGTCAGGGATGCAGGGGGCATCGGGGATGCTGGGGACACCAGGGATGCTGGGGACACTGGAAGATGCTGGGAACATCGGGGACATGGGGGATGTTGGGGACACCAGGGGCATCAGGGATGCTGGGGGCATCGGGGATGCTGGGGACACTGGAAGGTGCTGGGAACGTCGGGGACACGGGGGGATGTTGGGGGACACCGGAGACAGCAGGGGCATCAGGGGCATCAGGGATGCTGGGGGCATCGGGGACACCAGGGGCATGAGGGACGTCGGGGATGCAGGGGGCATCGGGGACACCGGGGGCATCGGGGACACTAGGGACACTGGGGGCATCAGGGACACCGGGGACACCAGGGATGCTGGGGGACACTGGAAGATGCTGGGAACATCGGGGACATGGGGGATGTTGGGGACACCAGGGGCATCAGGGATGCTGGGGGCATCGGGGATGCTGGGGACACTGGAAGGTGCTGGGAACGTCGGGGACACGGGGGATGTTGGGGACACCAGGGACGCCGGGGACACCGGGGGATGTTGGGGACACTGGGGACAGCAGGGATGCAGGGGACATGGGGGATGCTGGGACACTGGAAGATGCTGGGAACGTTGGGGACACGGGGGATGTTAGGGACTCCGGGGATGCTGGGGACACCAGGGGCATCGGGGACAGTGGGGACATGAGGGATGCTGGGGACACTGGAAGATGCTGGGGACACTGGGGACAGCAGGGACATCAGGGACATCAGGGGCACCGGGGACATCGGGGATGCTGGGGGTTTCGGGGATGCAGGGGGCATCGGGGACGTCGGGGCTGCAGGGGCATCGGGGACACCGGGGATGCTGGGGGACACTGGAAGATGCTGGGAACGTCGGGGACACAGGGATGTTGGGGACACCAGGGACGACAGGGACACCGGGGGCATCAGGGACACCAGGGGGCATCGGGGACGCCGGGGGCATCAGGGGCATCGGGGATGCTGGGAACATCAGGGATGCAGGAGGCATCGGGGATGCTGGGGACACGGGGGCATCGGGGATGCTGGGGACACTGGAAGATGCTGGGAACGTTGGGGACATGGGGGATGTTGGGGACAGCAGGGACACCAGGGGCATCGGGGATGCTGGGGGCATTGGGGACAGCAGGGACATGGGGGATGCTGGGGACACCGGGGACAGTGGGGACATCAGGGATGTCGGGGATGCCAGGGACACGGGACACTGGGGGCATCAGGGATGCGGGGGGGACACGGGAGATGCTGGGGATGTCAGGACGCTGGGGATGTCAGGGATGTCGGGGACACAGGGACGTCAGGGACATGGGGGGGGACACTGGGGATGCTGGGGACACGGGAGATGCTGGGAATGTTGGGGATGCTGGGGACGGCAGGGACAGCGGGGACATGGGGGATGCTGGGGACACAGGGATGTCAGGGACATGGGGGACACGGGAACATGGACACTGGGACACCAGGGACGCTGGGGATGTCAGGGACACGGGGGATGCTGGGGACACAGGGACATCAGGGATATGGGGATGCTGGGGACACTGGGGATGTCAGGGACATGGGGGGGGGGACGCTGGGATGCTGGGGACACGGGAGATGCTGGGGACACTGGGGACGCTGGAGATGCTGGGGACACAGTGGATACCAGGGATGCGGGGACACTGGGGACAGCAGGGACATGGGGGACGTCAGGGACACAGGGAATGTCAGGGATGTTGGGTACATTGGGGTCATTGGGGATGCCGGGGATGGGGACACGGGGGACATCGGGGACGTGGGGGACGCTGGGGATGCAGGGGACACAGGGACATCAGGGACATGGGGGGGGACGCCGGGGATGGTGGGGACACGGAGATGCTGGGGACACTGGGGATACCAGGGATGCGGGGACACTGGGGACACCGGGGACATGGGGGACGTCAGGGACGCAGGGAATGTCAGGGATGCTGGGGACATCGGGGTCATTGGGGATGCCGGGGACGGGGACACGGGGGACATCGGGATGCAGGGGACGCTGGGGATGCCAAGGATGCTGGGGATGTCAGGGACGCTGGGGACACGGGGGATGCTGGGGACACCAGGGACGCAGTGACCAAGGTGCTTCAGGTGCCCACCCTGCCCCACGGCAAGGTCTTCAGGTGCCCTCAACCCATATCTGGGGTGACTGTGGGTGCCCTCACCCATCTCAGGGAGCTTCAGGTGCCCACCCTGCCCCACCGCAGGGTCTTTGGGTGCCCTCACCCCATATCCGGGGGGTTTAGGTGCCCACCCTGCCCCATGGCAAGGTCTTCAGGTGCCCTCAACCCATACCAAGGTGCTTCAGGTGCCCACCCTGCCCCACGGCAAGGTCTTCAGATGCCCTAAACCCATATCAGGGGGCTTTAGGTGCCCTCACCCCATCCCAAGGTGCTTCGGGTGCCCACCCTGCCCCACGGCAAGGTCTTCAGGTGCCCTCAACCCATATCAGGGGGCTTTAGGTGCCCTCACCCCATCCCAAGGTGCTTCGGGTGCCCACCCTGCCCCACGGCAAGGTCTTCAGGTGCCCTCAACCCATATCAGGGGGCTTTAGGTGCCCTCACCCCATACCAAGGTGCTTCAGGTGCCCACCCTGCCCCATGGCAAGGTCTTCAGGTGCCCTCAACCCATACCAAGGTGCTTCAGGTGCCCACCCTGCCCCACGGCAAGGTCTTCAGGTGCCCTCAACCCATATCAGGGGGCTTTAGGTGCCCTCACCCCATCCCAAGGTGCTTCGGGTGCCCACCCTGCCCCACGGCAAGGTCTTCAGGTGCCCTCAACCCATATGGGGTGACTTTGGGTGCCCTCACCCATCTCAGGGAGCTTCAGGTGCCCACCCTGCCCCACCACAGGGTCTTCGGGTGCCCTCAACCCCATACCAGGGGGGCTGTGGGTGCCCACCCTGCCCCACGGCAAGGTCTTCAGGTGCCCTCAACCCATATCAGGGGGCTTTAGGTGCCCTCACCCCATCCCAAGGTGCTTCGGGTGCCCACCCTGCCCCACGGCAAGGTCTTCAGGTGCCCTCAACCCATATCTGGGGTGACTTTGGGTGCCCTCACCCCTACTGGGGGGGGACTGCGGGTGCCCTCTCCCCCTCTGGGAGAGCTTCGGGTGCCCCCCGGCAGCCCCCCTTACCGGAGCGGAGGAGAAGGGTGCCCGCGTCACCCACGCCTCCCTCGCCCGCAGGAGGTGGAGAAGAGCAAAGCCAACCATTTCCTCATCCTCTTCCGCGACGGGAGCTGCCAATTCCGGGCGCTCTACACGCTGGGCGGGGACCCGCCGGAGCTGAGCCGCTTGGCCGGCGTCGGCCCCCGCACCGTCGCCCTGCCCATGGTCGAGGGCATCTACAAGTACAACTCGGACCGCAAGCGCTTCACCCAGATCCCCGCCAAGACCATGTCCATGAGCGTCGACGCCTTCACCATCCAGGGCCACCTCTGGCAGCCCAAGAAACCCGGCACCCCCAAAAAACCCGGCACCCCCAAGTAGCTACGGAGGTGCCACCTTCAAAAGAGCTCGGGGGGGGGGGCAAAGTAGCCCCCCCCCCGAATCGCTAGGGTGCCGCCGAAGTAGGTGGGTGCTCCAAGCTTGGCTGGTGTCTTCGGAAAGAGTTGGGTGTCTTCAAAAAAAACGGTTGGGTGCTTCCGACGTGGGTGGTGCCTCCAAAATTGGTTGGGGTCTCCCCAAAAAATGGCCGGGTGCCCCCCCTCCAAAATGGCCAGGTGGCCCCCCCCCAAAAATGGCCGGGTGCTCCCCAAGTTGGTGGGTGCTCCAAGATTGTCCGGTGTCCCCATCCCCCCCCCCCCAAAATGGCTGGGTGCTCCCCAAGTTGGTGGGTGCTCCAAGATTGTCCACCCCAAAATGGCCAGGAGCTCCGTTCTCCACAATTTGTTGGTGTCCTCCAAAATGTCCTGGTGTCCCCTCCCCCCCACAATGGCCAGGTGTCCCCAAAAATGTCCTGGTGTCCCCCCCCACCCCCCCAAAATGGCCGGGGTGTCCCCAAAATAGCTGGGTGCCTCCAAAATTGTCTAGACCTCCCCCATGATGGTTGGGGACGAGGTGGCACCACCCTGGTGGGGGGGGGACATAGGGTTGGCTTCCCCCCCCCCCCCCCCCAGCCTGCGCTGTGGCCACCTGAGGGTTGGGGACAGGGTGGCATCGATGGAGGGGACATCGAGCCACCGGGGCTGTCCCCAAACCCATGCCGTGTCCCCAACTGCGCCCAGGCGGTGCCACCCCTTGTGACCACCCGAGGCTTGGGGACAGGGTGGCATCGATGGAGGGGACATAGAGCCACCAGGGCTGTCCCCAAACCCCTGCCGTGTCCCCCACGCGGTGCCACCCCTTGTGGGCACCCGAGGCTTGGGGACAGGGTGACCTATCAGGAGGGGACACAGAGCCACCAGGGCTGTCCCCAAACCCTGTGCCCCCCCCTTCACTGGGTCCACACGGTGCCACCCCCCCCCCCCGGGGCCACCCCAGCGGTGGGGACAAGGTGGCACCGGTGCAGGGGGACACGGAGCCGGGTGACACAAAGCACCACGGTGGCAGCGGGGGGGTTGTCCCTGTCCCCCCCCCCCAAAAAAAAAAATGTCCCCAACCGAGCCGGTGCCAAACTGCCAAAGCCCCAACGGAGCTATTGGGGGGGGGGGAGTGTCCCGGTGTCCCCCCCCCCCGCGATGTCCCCACTGTCCCCCCCCCCCGTGACCATCGTGCCACCAGCGCAGCCTGTCCATATATACATACGGGGGGGGGGGGGCGGCCTGTATATAGGGGCCGGGAGGGGGGGGGTCTATAGGGGGGGGGTGGTTTTGGGGGGGGGGGGACAGGGGCCACCTCCCCCCCCCCGGTGTCATTGTCACTTAATAAAGTAACTTAAAGGTGGCCCCCGGACGCCTGGGCCCTTTATTTATTGAATTGGGGGGGGGGGGGGGGGCGACGCCCCAGTTTGGGCCCTTGACTGGTCCCAGTTGCCCCCCCTCTCCCGGTCCCCCCCCCAGGTTGGGGGGGGGGGACACCAGGACGCCTGGGCCCCCCCTTGTCACCCTCGGCGCGGCCATTAAGTGACACCGGAGCGCTGTATAAAAAGGGGGTTTATTGGGGGGGGGGGGACACACGGGGGGGGGGGTGTCGCCGTGGGGGGGGGTGTCGCCGTGGGGGGGGGGGGGGTGTCGGCGTCCCCCCCCCCCCCTCAGTCGTCCTTGAGGCCCCCGAAGACGGAGGAGGGCACCCGCTTCTGCTCCAGCTGCACCTCTGCGGGGGGGGGACACGGGGGGGGGGGTGACACCCTTGGGTGACACCGTGCACCCCCCTGAGGGACCCCCCCCACTGTGTCCCCCCCCCTCCAGTGTGTGTCCCCTCTCTGTGTCATGTCCCCCCCACACACACACCGAGGTCCTCCCCCCCCCGTGGGCCGTGTCCCCCCCCCCCCCATGTCCCTGTGTCCCCCCTGTGGTGTCCCCACATCCCCCATGTCCCCACATCGTCCCCCCCCCCCGTGCTGTGTCCCCCGGTGCCACGTCCTCCCCTGCGCGGTGTCCCCATGTCCCCCCTGCCCTATGTCCCCATGTCCCCCATGTGGTGTCCCCACATCCCCCATGTCCCCATGTCCCCCCCCCGCACCATGTTCCCCCCCCCGTGCTGTGTCCCTGTGTCCCCCCCCCGTGCCGTGTCCTCCCCTGCGCGGTGTCCCCGCGTCCCCCCATGTCCCCATGTGTCCCTGTGTCCCCCCCCTGCTCCATGTGCCTGCATCCCCCCCCGTGTCCCCCCGTGCCATGTCCCCGTGTCCCCATGCCGTGTCCTCCCCTGCCTGGTGTCCCCGTGTCCCCCCCGCGCTGTTTCCCCCATGTCCCTGTGCCCCCCCATGTCCCTGCGTGTCCCCCCCCCCCCGTGTCCCCCCCCATGCCGTGTCCTCCCGTGTGGTGTCCCCATGTCTCCCATGTCCCTCCGTGCCATATTTCCCCGCGTCCCCGTGTCCCCTCTGTCCCCATGTCCCCCCATGCCATGTCCCCCGCGCCGTTTCCCCCCGTGTCCCCCCGTGTCCTTGTGTCCCCGTGTCCCCCTCTGCGTTGTGCCCCCCCCGTGCCATGTCCCTGTGTCCCCCCCCATGTCATGTCCTCCCCTGTGTGGTGTCCCCATGTCTCCCATGTCCCCCTGTGCCATATTTCCCCGCGTCCCCGTGTCCCCTCTGTCCCCATGTCCCCGTGTGTCCCCATGTCCCCCCATGCCATGTCCCCCGCGCCGTTTCCCCCCGTGTCCCTGTGTCCCGTGTCCCTGTGTCCCCCGTGTCCTTGTGTCCCATGTCCCTGTGTGTCCCCGCGTGTCCCCCCCGTGTCCCCGTGTTCCCCCCGTGTCCCTGTGTCCCATGTCCCCCATGTCCCCCGTGTCCCCATGTCCCCGCGTTTCCCCCGTGTCCCCGTGTTTCCCCCGTGTCCCTGTGTCCCCCCATGTCCCCCCGTGTCCCCATGTCCCCCCGTGTCCCCCCCGTGTCCCCGTGTTTCCCCGTGTCCCTGTGTCCCCCCATGTCCCATGTCCCCCGTGTCCCCATGTCCCCGCGTGTCCCCCGTGTCCCCGTGTTTCCCCCCGTGTCCCTGTGTCCCCCGTGTCCCCCCACGTCCCTGTGTATCCCCCCGTGTCCCCCGTGTCCTTGTGTCCCCCCGTGTCCCCGCGTTTCCCTGTGTCCCCCCATGTCCCCGTGTGTCCCCCCGTGTCCCCCCCGTGTCCCCGTGTTTCCCCCTGTGTCCCTGTGTCCCCCCGTGTCCCCCCCGTGTCCCCGTGTCTCCGCGTGTCCCCCCCCGTGTCTCCCCGTGTCCCCGCGTGTCCCCATGTCCCCGTGTCCCCATGTCCCTGCGTGCCCCCCCGTGTCCCCCCCGTGTCCCCGTGTCCCCCCCGGTACCGTCGGGCTCGGGCTCCTCGTCGTCGCCCAGGTCGATCTCCTCGGGTTGGCCTGTCGCGACAGCGCTGCCAGCTCCTCCCGCGTCGCCTCGCTCCTGCGGCACCCGCCAGCGGCACCCATGGGTGGGGGGGCACCCGGGGACACCCGGGGACACCCACAAGGTGTCCGCAGACTCGGGGACACCCAGGGGCTGGGGGGCACCCGTGGGCACCCAGGGGCTGGAGGTGGCACCTAGGGGACACTGGGGGCACCTATGGGTGGGGGTGGCACCCAAGGACACCCGGGGACACCCACAAGGCGTCCGCAGACCCGGGGACACCCAGGGGCTGGGGGGCACCCGTGGGCCAGGGGGGCACCCGTGGGCACCCAGGGGCTGGAGGTGGCACCCAGGGGACACTGGGGGCACCTATGGGTGGGGGGGGCACCCGAGGACACCCAGGGGACAGCGGGGGCACCCATGGGTGGGGGGGGCACCCAAGGACACCCGGGGACACCCAGAAGGCGTCCACAGACCCGGGGACACCCATGGGCTGGGGGGCACCCGTGGGCACCCAGGGGCTGGAGGTGGCACCTAGGGGACACTGGGGGCACCGATGGGTGGGGGTGGCACCCGGGGACACCCAGAAGGAGTCCGCAGACCCGGGGACACCCAGGGGCTGGGGGGCACCTATGGACCAGGGGGGCACCCGTGGGCACCCAGGCGACAGCGGGGGCACCCATGGGTGGGGGGGCACCCAAGGACACCCGGGGACACCCAGAAGGCACCCGCAGACCCGGGGACACCCATGGGCCAGGGGGGTACCCGTGGGCACCCAGGGGACAGTGGGGGCACCTATGGGTGGGGGGGCACCCAAGGACACCCGGGGACACCCAGAAGGCACCCACAGACCCGGGGACACCCATGGGCCAGGGGGGCACCCGTGGGCACCCAGGGGACACTGGGGGCACCTATGGGTGGGGGGGACCCAGGGGCATCAGGGGTGAGGGGGGGGCATCTGGGGGCACCTATGGACCAGGGGGGCACCCGTGGGCACCCAGGCGACAGCGGGGGCACCCATGGGTGGGGGGGCACCCAAGGACACCCGGGGACACCCAGAAGGCACCCGCAGACCCGGGGACACCCATGGGCCAGGGGGGTACCCGTGGGCACCCAGGGGACAGTGGGGGCACCTATGGGTGGGGGGGCACCCAAGGACACCCGGGGACACCCAGAAGGCACCCACAGACCCGGGGACACCCATGGGCCAGGGGGGCACCCGTGGGCACCCAGGGGACACTGGGGGCACCTATGGGTGGGGGGGACCCAGGGGCATCAGGGGTGAGGGGGGGGCATCTGGGGGCACCTATGGACCAGGGGGGCACCCGTGGGCACCCAGGCGACAGCGGGGGCACCCATGGGTGGGGGGGCACCCAAGGACACCCGGGGACACCCAGAAGGCACCCGCAGACCCGGGGACACCCATGGGCCAGGGGGGTACCCGTGGGCACCCAGGGGACAGTGGGGGCACCTATGGGTGGGGGGGCACCCAAGGACACCCGGGGACACCCAGAAGGCACCCACAGACCCGGGGACACCCATGGGCCAGGGGGGCACCCGTGGGCACCCAGGGGACACTGGGGGCACCTATGGGTGGGGGGGACCCAGGGGCATCAGGGGTGAGGGGGGGGCATCTGGGGACACCCTGGGGCTGGAGGTGGCACCCAGGGGACAGCAGGGGCACCTATGGGTGGGGGGGGGCACCCAGGGACACCTGGGGACACCCAGAAGGCACCCGCAGACCCGGGGACACCCATGGGCTGGGGGGCACCTATGGACCAGGGGGGCACCTGGGGGCACCCAGGGGACAGCGGGGGCACCTATGGGTGGGGGGGGCACCTAGGGGACAGCGAGGGGACCTATGGGTGGGGGGGGGGGCACCCAAGGACACCCAGGGACACCCAGAAGGAGTCCACAGACCTGGGGACACCCAGGGGGTGGGGAGGGCACCTAGGGGACACCGGGGGCACCTATGGGTGGGGGGGGGCACTCAAGGACACCCAGGGACACCCAGAAGGCGTCCGCAGACCCGGGGACACCCATGGGTGGGTGGGTGTTTGGGGGGGGGGGTGGGAAACGGACCCGCTGCCTGCAGCACGGGCAGCCAGCGCTGAGCCCAGGGAGGCAGCAGGGTGCCGGGAGCACCTCGTCCTCGGCCGGGGTGGGGGGGGGACAGGGTGACGGGGGGGTGACCCGGGTGGGGGGCAGGGTGGCAGCACCCACCTGACGAAGAGCACCCGCTCCTTGGGGCGGGGCGGGGCGTCGCGCTGCGCCTCGGCCGCCAGCTGCTCCGCCCGCTGCTCCAGCAGCTTCATGTCGTCCAGGCTGCTCTGCCCCGGCGCCAGGTCCGACACTGCGGGTGCCCCCCACCCACAGCGGTCAGGGGGTGGGGGGAGCACCCACGGCGGGGCCCACCTGCCCCCACGGGACCCCCTGCCTGCAGCCTGGGTGCCCACGGGAGCCCCCGTGCCTGCCGGCACCCCCTGCCTGCAGCCTGGGGCTGAAGGAGTTCTAGTGCCCACTGGGATTCCCTGCCTGCACCCCAGCACCCATGGGAGTCCCAGGGCCTGCTGGGACACCCTGCCTGCACCCCAGCACCCATGGGAGTCCCAGGGCCTGCTGGGACCCCCTGCCTGTGCCTGGGTGCCCACGGGAGCCCCCGTGCCTGCCGGCACCCCCTGCCTGCAGCCTGGTGCCCAAGGAGTCCTAGTGCCCACTGGGATTCCCTGCCTGCACCGCAGCACCCATGGGAGTCCCGGGGCCTGCCAGGACCCCCTGCCTGCACCCCAGCACCCATGGGAGTCCCAGGGCCTGCCGGGACCCCCTGCCTGCAGCCTGGGGCCAAAGGAGTTCTAGTGCCCACTGGGATTCCCTGCCTGCACCGCTGCACCCATGGGAGTCCTGGGGTCTGCCGGGACCCCCTGCCTGCACCCCAGCACCCATGGGAGTCCCAGGGCCTGCTGGGACCCCCTGCCTGTGCCTGGGTGCCCACAGGAGCCCCCGTGCCTGCCGGGACCCCCTGCCTGCAGCCTGGGGCCCAAGGAGTCCTAGTGCCCACCAGGATTCCCTGCCTGCACCGCAGCACCCATGGGAGTCCCGGTGCCCGCTGGGACCCCCTGCCTGCAGCCTGGTGTCAAAGGAGTCCTAGTGCCCACTGGGATTCCCTGCCTGCACCGCTGCACCCATGGGAGTCCCAGGGCCTGCTGGGACACCCTGCCTGCACCCCAGCACCCATGGGAGTCCCAGGGCCTGCTGGGACCCCCTGCCTGTGCCTGGGTGCCCACGGGAGCCCCCGTGCCTGCCGGCACCCCCTGCCTGCAGCCTGGTGCCCAAGGAGTCCTAGTGCCCACTGGGATTCCCTGCCTGCACCGCAGCACCCATGGGAGTCCCGGGGCCTGCCGGGACCCCCTGCCTGCACCCCAGCACCCATGGGAGTCCCAGGGCCTGCCGGGACCCCCTGCCTGCAGCCTGGGGCCAAAGGAGTTCTAGTGCCCACTGGGATTCCCTGCCTGCACCGCTGCACCCATGGGAGTCCTGGGGTCTGCCGGGACCCCCTGCCTGCACCCCAGCACCCATGGGAGTCCCAGGGCCTGCTGGGACCCCCTGCCTGTGCCTGGGTGCCCACAGGAGCCCCCGTGCCTGCCGGGACCCCCTGCCTGCAGCCTGGGGCCCAAGGAGTCCTAGTGCCCACCAGGATTCCCTGCCTGCACCGCAGCACCCATGGGAGTCCCGGTGCCTGCTGGGACCCCCTGCCTGCAGCCTGGTGTCAAAGGAGTCCTAGTGCCCACTGGGACCCCCTGCCTGCACCCCAGCACCCATGGGAGTCCCAGTGCCCGCTGGGACCCCCTGCCTGCAGCCTGGTGCCCAAGGAGTCCTAATGCTCACTGGGATCCCCTGCCTGCACCCCAGCACCCATGGGAGTCCCAGGGCCTGCCGGGACCCCCTGCCTGCACCCCAGCACCCATGGGAGCCCCGGTGCCCGTTGGGACCCCCTGCCTGTGCCTGGGTGCCCACGGGAGCCCCCGTGCCTGCCAGGACCCCTTGCCTGCAGCCTGGTGACGAAGGAGTTCTAGTGCCCACTGGGATTCCCTGCCTGCACCGCAGCACCCATGGGAGTCCCGGTGCCTGCCAGGACCCCCTGCCTGTACCCCGGCACCCAAGGGAGCCCCAGTGCCCGTTGGAAACCCCTGCCTGCACCCCAGCACCCATGGGAGCCTGGTGCCCACCAGGACCCCTCGTCTGCACCCCAACACCCACAGGAGTCCCGGTGCCTCCCAAGACCCCCTGCCTGCACCCCAGCACCCATGGGAGCCTCAGTGCCCAACAGGACCGCCTGCCTGCACCCCATCACCCATGGCAGCCCCGGTGCCCACCAGGACCCATTCCTGCACCCCAGCACCCATGGGAGCCCTGGTGCCTGCTGGGACTCCCTGCCTGCACCCCAGCACCCATGGGAGCCCCGGTGCCTGCCATGACCCCCTGCCTGCACCCTGGTGCCAAAGAAGTCCTAGCACCTGCTGGGACCCCCTGCCTGCACTCCAGCACCCATAGGAGCCCCAGTGCCCGCCAGGACCCCTTGTCTGCACCCCAGCACCCACGGGACCCCCAGGGCCCACCAGGACCCCCTGCCTGCACCCCAGCACCCATGGGAGACCCAGGACCTGCTGGGATCCCCTGCCTGTACCCCAGCACCCATGGGAGCCCCGGTGCCCGCCGGGACCCCCCATCCACACCCCTGTGCCCACGGGCACCCCGATGCCCACAGTGGCCCCCCCACCCCACACCCTGGTGCCCCTTGGGACCTCCTCCACCCTCGCCCCAGCACCCAGAGCACCTCCCCCGCCCACCGCGTCCCCTCCATCCCGGCCACCCATGTTCTCCATGGGTGCTGCCGGCGCCCGCGGGTGCCACCCGCTCACCGGTGCCCGTGGCGTTGCTGTAGACCTTGAGCATCTGGGAGGCCATGAAGTTGACCTGGGTGTTGTAGGTGGCCTGGACACTGCGCTTGATGCGCAGCATCTCCCGGATGGTGTCCTCGTTGCCGTGGCGGATCTCAAAGTCCTTCCAGGTCTGCCAGAAGGTGGCCGTGATCTGCAGGGCGGGTGGGGTGGGGTGGGGACATGGGGTGAGCGCCGGGCACCCAACGTGACGTTTTGGAGGTTCCTCACGCTGGGTGCATCATTGGGCATCAGGTAGCCAGGTGGCACCAGGGACATCCCTGATACCTGGCACTCATGTGACCTTGGGGACATCCCTGATACCAGGCACCCACATGGCATTGGGGACATCCCTGGCACCAGGCACCCTGCTGGGCACCCACGTGGCATCGGGGGCATCTCTGGGCACCCATGTGACATTGGGGACATCCCTGGCACCGGGCACCCTGCTGGGCACTGGACACCCATGTGGCACTGGGGACATCCCTAGACACTGGGCACCCACATGACACTGGGGACATCCCTGGGCACTGGGCACCCATGTGACACTGGGGACATCCCTGGCACCAGGCACCCATGTGGCACTAGGGACATCCCTAGACACTGGGCACCCACGTGATATTGGGGACATCCCTGACACTGGACACCCACATGGCACTGGGGACAACCCTGGGCACTAGGCACCCACATGACACTGGGGACATCCCTGGGCAGTGGGCACCCATGTGACATTGGGGACATCCTTGGCACCATGCACCCTGCTGGGCACTGGGCATCCATGTGACACTGGGCACCCATGTGACACTGGGGACATCGCTGACACCAGGCACCCACATGGCATTGGGGACATCCCTGAGCACTGGGCATCTGCTGGGTAGCAGGCACCCATGTGGCATTGGGGACATCCATGGTACCAAGCATCCTGCTGGGCCCTGGGCACCCAAGTGACATCGGGGTCATCCCTGGGCACCCATGTAGCACTGGGGACATCCCTGACCCCAGGCACCCCACCAGTCACTGAGCACCCACGTGGCACTGGGGCCACCCCTAGCACCGGTACCAATACAGCGCTGGCCACACCGCTGCCACTGGTCACCCCCGTGGGCACACCGGGGTGGCCCGAGGCACCCGCACCGCCCAGCCTCTGCCGTCCCCCACGTCCCCGTCGGCGCGGCAGGGCCCGGTGACACCCAGTGCCCGCCCGGGACGTGGCACCCGCCGCCGGGGACTCACGCGAGGGTCGCAGATCTGCGAGCAGTAGCCGTAGATGGCGCGGGCCCGGTCGATCTCGCCCAGCTTGCACTCCATGTCGGCGAAGCGCAGGCACATCTCCCGGGCGTGCTCGTCGGCCAGCACCTGCGGGTGCCCGCTCAGCACCCATGGGTGCAGCCCCAGGGCCGCGCGCCCGCCCCGCGCCCATGCGACGGCCCCCCAAACCTTGGATGCACCCCGTTCCCCTGTGATGTTCCCCCGAGTCTTGTATCCGTCTCGGACCCGTGTGAGGTCCCTCAGACCGTGCCCACGTGGCACCCAAGGGATGTGCACCCGCCCTGCACCCATGTGATGTCACCCCAAACCTTGTATCCATCCCATACCCACGTGACGTCCCCCAAACCAGGCCCACGTGGCACCCAAGGGACGTGCACCCGCCCTGCACCCATGTGACATCACCCCAAACCTTGCACCCACTCCATACCCACGTGACGTCCCCAAGACCAAGCCCACGTGGCACCCAAGGGCTGCGCACCCACCCTGCACCCACGTGACGTCCCCCAAACCTTGTACCCACCCTATACCCACGTGACGTCCCCAAGACCAAGCCCACATAGCACCCAAGGGCCGCGCACCCACCCTGCACCCATGTGACATCCCCCAAACCTTGCACCCACTCCATACCCACGTGACGTCCCCAAGACCAAGCCCACATAGCACCCAAGGGCCGCGCACCCACCCTGCACCCATGTGACATCCCCCAAACCTTGCACCCACCCTATACCCACGTGACGTCCCCAAGACCAAGCCCACGTGGCACCCAAGGGCTGCGCGCCCACCCTGCACCCACGTGACGTCCCCCAAACCTTGTACCCACCCTATACCCACGTGACGTCCCCAAGACCAAGCCCACGTGGCACCCAAGGGCTGCGCGCCCACCCTGCACCCACGTGACGTCCCCCAAACCTTGTACCCACCCTATACCCACGTGACGTCCCCAAGACCAAGCCCACGTGGCACCCAAGGGCTGCGCGCCCACCCTGCACCCACGTGACGTCCCCCAAACCTTGTACCCACCCTATACCCACGTGACGTCCCCAAGACCAAGCCCACGTGGCACCCAAGGGCTGCGCGCCCACCCTGCACCCACGTGACGTCCCCCAAACCTTGTACCCACCCTATACCCACGTGACGTCCCCAAGACCAAGCCCACGTGGCACCCAAGGGCTGCGCGCCCACCCTGCACCCACGTGACGTCCCCCAAACCTTGTACCCACCCTATACCCACATGACGTCCCCAAGACCAAGCCCATGTGGCACCCAAGGGCCGCGCACCCACCCTGCACCCACGTGACATCCCCCAAACCTTGCACCCACCCTATACCCACGTGACGTCCCCAAGACCAAGCCCACGTGGCACCCAAGGGCTGCGCGCCCACCCTGCACCCATGTGACGTCCCCCAAACCTTGCACCCATCCCATACTCACATGACGTCCCCAAGACCAAGCCCAATGTGAGGTCCCTCAGACCATGCCCATGTGGCACCCAAGGGCCGTGCACCCACCCTGCACCCACGCGGCCTCCCCCAAACCACGTATCCACCCTGTCCCCACATGACGTCCCCAAGACCAAACCCACGCGGCGCCGCCCGCCCACCCGGCCGCCCCCCAGCCCGCAGCACCCGAGGGCACCCACCTCGATGGCCTTCTCGTAGATGGGCCGGGTGTGGGTGACGCCGTAGATCTCGGCCGCCCGCTTGATGTAGATGTTGAACATGTCGTACTGCTCGGTGGGCAGCACGGCCCGCGTCGCCCGCTCGTACACGGCCATGGCGTGGCGCGCCAGCCCAAAGTCCTCCTCCAGCTTGGCGTACAGCAGGTAGATGGCTGCGGGCACCCATGGGTGCTCAGCTGGGGGCATCCGGCTCGGGGGTGTGTGTGGGGGGGGGGGATCTGCCCCAATGCTTGCCCAAGGGCAAGCCCAGCTGGGGGTCTGCCTCAACGCCCACCCGTGGGTGTCCAGCTGGGGGGCTGCCCCGACGCTTGCCCGGGGCACCCTGCGTGTCACCCGTGGGTGCCAGGCTGGGCATCTGCCCCAATGACTGCCCAAGACACCCAGAGGTGCACCCATAGGTTCTTGGCTGGGCGTCTGCCCCAATGACTGCCCAAGACACCCAGAGATGCACCCACGGGTGCCCGGCTGGGGGTCTGCCCCGCTGCTTGCCCAGGGCACCCTGCGTGTCACCCGTGGGTGCTCGGCTGGGTGTCTGTCCCAGTGACCACCCAAGACACCTGGAGATGCACCCACGGGTACCCAGCTGGGGGTCTGCCCCAATGCTTGCCCAGGGCACCCTGCATGTCACCCATGGGTGCTCAGCTGGGAGTCCGCCCCAATGACCGCCCAAGACACCCGGAGGTGCACCCATGGGTGCCTGGTTGGGTCTGCCCCAATGCTTGCCCAGGCCACCCTGAGTGTCACCCGTGGGTGCTCGGCTGGGAGTCTGCCCCAACACCCACCCACGGGTGCCCAGTGGGGTGTCAGCCCCAAAGCCCACCCCCTGCCTGGCACTGCCCACGCTGCCAGCCCTGCCTGCGCCACGTCCCACCTGCCCCACACCCTGCCTGCCACCAATGTTGCCAGCCCTGCCTGCCCCATGTCCCACCTGCCCCACACCCTGCCTGCCACCAATGTTGCCAGCCCTGCCTGCCCCATGTCCCACCTGCCCCACACCCTGCCTGCCACCAATGCTGCCAGCCCTGCCTGCACCACGTCCCACCTGCCCCACACCCTGCCTGCCACCAATGCTGCCAGCCCTGCCTGCACCATGTCCCACCTGCCCCACACCCTGCCTGCCACCAATGCTGCCAGCCCTGCCTGCACCATGTCCCACCTGCCCCACACCCTGCCTGCCCTCAATGCTGCCAGCCCTGCCTGCACCACATCCCACCCGCCCCACACCCCGCCTGCCCCCCGCCTGGCACTGCCCACGCTGCCAGCCCTGCCTGCGCCACATTCCACCCGCCCCACACCCTGCCCACCCCCTGCCTGGCACTGCCCACGCTGCCAGCCCTGTCTGCCCCACGTCCCACCTGCCCCACACCCCGCCTGCCCCCCGCCTGGCACTGCCCAGGCTGCCAGCCCTGCCTGCGCCACATTCCACCCTCCCCACACCCTGCCAGCCCCAACGCTGCCAGCCCTGCCTGCACCACATCCCACCCGCCCCACACCCCGCCTGCCCCCAATGCTGCCAGCCCTGCCTGCGCCACATCCCACCCACCCCACACCCCGCCTGGCACTGCCCACGCTGCCAGCCCTGCCTGCGGCACGTCCCCCCCCGCCAGCCCGCGGCACCCACGTACTCTTGGCGTATTTCTGGGGGCAGCCGTCGAGCGCCTGCTCGAAGAGGTCGCGCGCACCGCTCCAGCTTGCGCCCGCCGTAGCGGGCGATGAACTTGCTCAGGTAGGTGTGCCAGATGTCCGCCACGTTGGGCCACCGGAAGAGCGCGATGCCCCGCTCGTAGGCCTGCGGCGTCGGGGCGCTGTAGGCAGGGCCACCGCCGCCGCGCCCCGGGGTGGCCCCGGCGTCCCCGGCGCCCGCCCTGCCCTGCCCCAGGGCCGTCCCGGCACATGGGGTGCCCTGGTGTCCTCATGCCCGTGGTGTCCTCGCCACCCTCCCGAGATAGGGGGAGGCTGTGGTGTCCCTGGTGTCATCCCGGGATAGGGATGCCCACGGTGTCCCCAGTGCCATCCCGGGACAGGGGTGCCTGAGGTGTCCCCAGTGCCATCCTGGGATAGGGGTGCCTGCACTGTCCCCGGTGCCATCCCAGGACAGGGGTGCCCAAGGTGCCCCCGGTTCCCTCCTGCCCACGGTGTCTCCATCACCGTCTTGGGACAGGGATACCCACGGTGTCACCGGCTCCCTCCTGCCCACCGTGTCCCCATCATCCTCTTGGGACAGGGATGCCCACGGTGTCCCCGGTTCCCTCCTGCCCACAGTGTCCCCATCACCCTCTTGAGGCAGGAGTGCCCACAGTGTCCCCATCACCCTCTTGTCCATGATGTCTCCATCACCCTCTTGGGACAGGGGTGCCCATGGTGTCCCTGTCACCCTCTTGGCACAGGGGTGCCCAAGGTGTCCCGGGTTCCTTCCTGCCCATGGTGTCCCCGACACCCTCTTGAGACAGGGGTGCCCAAAGTGTCCTGGGTTCCTTCCTGCCCATGGTGTCCCTGACACCCTCTTGAGACAGGGGCACCCGAGGTGTCTCCAGTTCCCTCTTGCCCATGCTGTCCCCATCATCCTCTTGGGACAGGGATGCCCATGGTGTCCCCGTCACCCTCTTGGGACAGGGGTGCTCATGGTGTCCCCAGTTCCCTCCTGCCCATGGTGTCTCCATCACCCTCTTGGGACAGGGATGCCCCATGGTGTCCCCGGTTCCCTCCTGCCCACAGTGTCCCCGTCACCCTCCCGGGACAGGGCTGCCCACGGCGTCCCCGTCACCCCACCAGGCCGTAGGGTGCCCCGGCGCCCACCTTGAAGCTCTCCTCGAAGTAGCCGTGCTCCTCGAGGAAGAGCGCGTAGTTGATGACGATCTGGGGGGTGGCGATGCGCAGGTCCAGGATGCGGTCGTACACGGCCTTGGTGGACTGCGGGGTGGGCGGGGGGGGGGCACAGCGGGGCTCAGCACCCTCCGTCACGGGCTCGGGGGGCACCCGGGGCGAGGAATGGGGGGGCCAAAGGGGTCCGGTGGGCTTGGGGACACCCAAGGGGGACAGGGGGCACCTAGAGGAGAACCAAGGGAGCCCAGGGGGCTTGGGGACACCCAAGGGGGACAGGGGGCACCTAGAGAAGAACCAAGGGAGTCCAGTAGGCTTGGGGACACCCAAGGGGGACAGGGGGCACCTAGAGGAGAACCAAGGGAGCCCAGGGGGCTTGGGGACACCCAAAGGGGACAGGGGGCACCTAGAGAAGAACCAAGGGAGTCCAGTGGGCTTGGGGACACCCAAGGGAGACAGGGGGCACCTGGGGGGGCCAAAAGGGCTCAGTGGGCTTGGAGACACCCAAGGGGGACGGGGGACACCCAAGGGGGACAGGGAGCACCCAGGAGGGCCAAAGGGGCTCAGTGGGCGTGGGAACACCCAAGGGGGATGAGGGGGGCATCCATGGGACATGGAGGAGGGTGAGGGAGCCCAGTGGGCCTGGGGACACCCAAGGGTGATGGGGGGCACCTAGGGGGGCCAAAGTGGCTCAGTGGGCTTGGGGACACCAAAGGGGGACCCAGGGGGGGTCATGGGGGGTGCCAAAGAGACCAAATAGGTGTAGGGACACCCAAGGAGGATGAGGGAGCACCGAGAGAGAACAGGGGGCACCTGGGGGTTGTGCCAGGGCGACCGAGTGGCCCCGAGGCACCCAGAGGGGACGGGGGGCACCTGGAGAAGGTGGAGGACATCCAGAGGGAATAGGGGGGTGCCAAGGGAGCCCAGGGGGCATAGGGGCACCCAAAGGCGATGGGGGCACCCGGAGCTGACAGGGGGTGCTGGGGGGGCCCCGAGGGGTGCTGGGAAACCCCAGAGTGGGCATGGGGGTCCCCAAGGGGTGCTGGGGAGCCCCGAGGGGTGCTGGAAGGACCTGCAGCAGGCATGGAGGACCTTGAGGGGTGCTGGGGGGTCCCAAGGGGTGCTAGGGAGCCCCGAGGGGTGCCAGGGGCGCCCCAGGGCAGGCATGAGGGTCCCTAAAGGGTGCTGGGGGGACCCACAGCGGGCATGGGGGTGCCCAAGGGGTGTTGGGGGGCACCAAGGGTGCTAGGGAGCCCCGAGGGGTGCTGGAAGGACCTGCAGCAGGCATGGAGGACCTTGAGGGGTGCTGGGGGGCCCCAAGGGGTGCTAGGGAGCCCCGAGGGGTGCCAGGGGGGCCCACAGCAGGCACAGGGGACCTCAAAGGGTGCCAGGGGGACCCCGAGGGGTGTGGGGCCGGCAGCGGGCGCTCCCCACCTTGAAGGTGCCCAGGCTCTCCTCCAAGTCGGCCAACATGGACCAGACCTTGAGGGACTTGTAGACGCGGTTCTGGACGGGTTCCGACGAGTCGAAGTACTCGGCCCGCTTGGCCGGCAGCGCCGTGGCTTTCTGGGGGTGGGGGGACACGCGGGGGGGGGGGTCAGGATGTGGCCCCGAGGGGCGGGAGGGTGCCCGCGGTCCCCCCCCCACCACCGAGCAACGGGTGGGGGCACCCAGGTGGCCTCCATCCGCCCTTCCCACCACCCCAAACGGAGCAAATGGCTCCCCGGGGGGTTCCCGGTGGGACCCAAGCGTCCGGGGGCGTCCGGGGGTGTCCGAACGGAGGGGGCCCAGGCGTCCGGGCTCGCTCACCCGCAGGATGCGCAGCGCCTCCTCGTAGTTCTCGTGCCGCAGCTCCATCTCGCCGAACTCGCACCAGACGGCGGCCAGGTCCTCCACTTGGCGGAAGCGCACCCGCGTGGCCTTGGCCAGGATGGTGCGGGCCTGGGGGGGGGGACGGGGACATTTGGGGGACGCGGGGGACCCTCAGCGTGCGGGGGGATGTTCGGGGGGTGCGGGGGACCCTCAGCGCTCGGGGTGGGGGATGTTCGGGGGACGCGGGGGACCCTCAGCACTCGGGGGGGGACATTTGGAGGACATTCGGGGGACGTGGGGGACCCTCAGTGCTCGGGGGGGACATTTGGGGGACGTTCGGGGGACATTCGGGGGACGTGGGGGACCCTCAGTGTGCAGGGGGATGTTTGGTGGACATGGGGGACCCTCAGCACTCAGGGGGGACATTTGGGGGACGTTTGGGGGACATGGGGGACCCTCAGCGTGCGGGGGGACGTTCGGGGAACATGGGGGACCCTCAGTGTGTGGCGGGGGGACATTCGGGGGACATTCGGGGGACGTGGGGGACCCTCAGCACTCGGAGGTGGACGTTTGGGGGATGCAGGGGACCCTCAGCGCATGGGGAGGGACATTTGGGGGACACAGGGGACCCTCAGCGCGTGGGGGGAGACATTTGAGGGACACAGGGGACCCTCAGTGGTCAAGGAGGGCACGGGGGACATTCGAGGCACCACCAGGGGTTGAGGATCACGGAGGGGACGTTTTAGAGACGCAGGGGACAGTTCGTGCTCGGGGGGGTGCAGGGGGACATTCAGGGGACACAGGAGGACATTCGGGGCCTAGGGGACACTGGGGACAGTCAGTGGGGACATGGGGGGACGGTGAGGGCCTGGGGGATATGGTGGGGACATCTGGGAGTTAGGGGGACATTCAGCACTTGGGGGGACATGGGGGGGACATTCAGGGCCTGAGGAGAACATGGGGGGACATGGAGGGACATTCAGGGCCTGGGGGGACATGTGGGGACAGTTGGGGGGACATGGGGGGACATTGAGGACCTGGGGAACATGGTGGGGACAGTTGATGGACGTGTGGGGACATTCAGGGCCTAGGGAACATGGTGGGGACAGTTGGGGGGACGTGGGGGGACATTCAACATTGGGGGGGACCCAGAGGGGACACTCAGGGTTTGGGGGGACACAGGGGACACCGTCAGCACCCGGCAGGGCTGGGATGGGGGAAGATGACACCAGACCCCCACGGTGAGGGTCTCACCACCCTGCAGGGGACAGTCTGGGGGTGCCACCGCCGCCGGTGGCACTTTGGGGGGGGGGACGTGGCGCCACTCACGTCCTCCAGCTGCCCGTTGTCCTCGTAGAAGCGGGCGAAGGCCACCCAGAGCCCGTGGGGACGCCCGGTGGCCTTGAAGGGGTCCACGGTGCGGACGGCCTCCGTGTAGGTGTTGATGATCTGGGGACAGGGAGGCGTCAGGTCCCCGGGGTCCCCGAAACCCTCCCTCACCCCTGGACACCCCCCCTCCCGGTCCCCTATTTCCACCCCGGTGTCCCCATGCCAAGCGTGTCCCCCTTATATCCACCCCGGTGTCCCCATGCCAAGCGTGTCCCCTCATATCCACCCTGGTGTCCCCATGCCAAGCATGTCCCCCTTATATCCACCCTGGTGTCCCCATGCCAAGATTGTCCCCCTCATATCCACCCTGGTGTCCCCATGCCAAGAGTGTCCCCTCATATCTACCCTGGTGTCCCCATGCCAAGAGTGTCCCCTCTATATCCACATTGGTGTCCCCATGCCAAGCGTGTCCCCCCTATATCCACCCCGGTGTCCCCACGCCAAGCGTGTCCCCTCTATATCCACATTGGTGTCCCCATGCCAAGCGTGTCCCCTCTATATCCACCCCGGTGTCCCCATGCCAAGCGTGTCCCCTCTATATCCACATTGGTGTCCCCATGCCAAGCGTGTTCCCTCACATCCACCCTGGTGTCCCCATGCCAAGAGTGTCCCCTCTATATCCACATTGGTGTCCCCATGCCAAGCGTGTCCCCTCATATCCACCCCGGTGTCCCCATGCCAAGCGTGTCCCCTCTATATCCACATTGGTGTCCCCATGCCAAGCGTGTTCCCTCATATCCACCCTGGTGTCCCCATGCCAAGCGTGTCCCCTCTATATCCACCCTGGTGTCCCCATGCCAAGTGTGTCACCTCATACCCATCCCGGTGTCCCCATGCCAAGAGTGTCCCCCTTATATCCACCTTGGTGTCCCCATGCCAAGCGTGTCCCCCTTATATCCACCCTGGTGTCCCCATGCCAAGCGTGTCCCATATCCACCTTGGTGTCGCCATGCCAAGTGTGTCCTCCCCATATTCACTCTGGCGTCCCCATGCCAAAGTTGTCCTCTCTATTTTCACCCCAGTGTCCCCACACCAACCATGTCCTCTCTGTACCCACTCTGGTGTCCCCATGCCAAGCGTGTCCCCCCTTATTTCCACCCCAGTGTCCCCATCCTAGAGCGTGTCCCCACAATTTTGGCCCCAGTGTCCCCATCCTAGAGCATGTCCCCATCCTAGAGCGTGTCCCCACGATTTTGGCCCCGGTGGCCCCATCCTAGAGTATGTCCCCATCCTAGAGCGTGTCCCCACGATTTCAGCCCCAGTGTCCCCGTCCTAGAGCATGTCCCCATCCTAGAGCGCGTCCCCACGATTTCAGCCCCAGTGTCCCCATCCTAGAACGTGTCCCCACGATTTCAGCCCCAGTGTCCCCATCCTAGAGCATGTCCCCATCCTAGAGCGTGTCCCCGTGATTTCAGCCCCGGTGGCCCCATCCTAGAGCATGTCCCCATCCTAGAGCGTGTCCCCATCCTAGAGTGTGTCCCCACGATTTCAGCCCCGGTGTCCCCGTCCTAGAGCATGTCCCCATCCTAGAGCGTGTCCCCACGATTTCGGCCCCGGTGGCCCCATCCTAGAGCATGTCCCCATCCTAGAGCGCGTCCCCACAATTTCAGCCCCAGTGTCCCCATCCTAGAGCGTGTCCCCACGATTTCGGCCCCGGTGTCCCCATCCCAAGCGCGTCCCCGCGGTTTCGGCCCCGGGGGCCCCGGCGCAGCACCCACCTCACCAGGGCGGCCCTGGTAGAGCTGCACCCGCTTGTGCCACTCGTGGACGTTGTGGGGGTTCTGGCGCAGCAGGACGCTGTTGAGGAGCAGCGGGCGCCGGGCGATGAGCTGCTCGAAGCGCGCCAGCCGCAGCTCCAGCTCCACGTCGTCTGCGGGTGCTGCCCGTCAGGGACCCGCCGGGGTGCTGGGCACCCTCCAGAACGGGTCCGGAGGGCCACCGACCACCCGGGGATGGACACGGGACCTCAGGAACCCCATGTAGCGCTGGGTACCCCTGGGATGGGTCTAGAGGGCCACCGGCCACCCAGGGCACCCCAAGGATGGACACGGGGACCTCACGGTGGGCTGGGAATCCCCGGGAATGGGTCCGGAGGGCCACCGACCACCCAGGGATGTACACGGGACCTCAGGAACCCCACATGGTGCTGGGCACCTCTGGGATGGGTCGAGAGGGCCACAGGCCACCCAGGGCACCCCAGGGATGGACACGGGGACCTCACGGTGGGCTGGGAACCCTCGGGAACGGGTCCGGAGGGCCACGGGTCACCCAGGGATGGACACGGGACCTCAGGAACCCCATGTAGTGCTGGGTACCCCTGGGATGGGTCTAGAGGGCCACCGGCCACCTGGGGCACCCCAAGGATGGACACGGGGACCTCACGGTGGACTGGGCACCCCTGGGAACAGGCCCAGAGGGCCACCGGCCACCCAGGGATGGAAACGGGACCTCAGGAACACCACATAGTGCTGGGCACCCCTGGGATGGGTCCAGAGGGCCACCGGCCACCCAGGGATGGACAGGGAGACCTCAGGGACCCCATGGGGTGCTGGGCACCCCTGGGAATGGGTTCAGAGGGCCATCAGCCACCCAGGACACCCCAAGGGTGGACACGGGGACCTCAGGGACCCCATGGTGTGCTGGGCACCCCTAGGAACAGGGGCAGAGGTGTAGGGTGTCAGGGCCACCTAGGACACCCCGGGGATGGGTGCAGGGTGTCAGGGCCACCTAGGGCACCCCAGGGATGGGTGCAGGGTGTCAGAGTCCGCCCAGGGTCCACCCAGGGAACCCTGGGGACAGGCGAAGGGTGTCAGGGGCCACCCAGGGTCCACCCAGGGCACCCTGGGGATGGGTGCAGGGTGTCAGGGGCACCCACTGTCCATCAAGGGCACCCTGGGGATGTGTGTAGGGTGTCAGGGCTCACCTAGGACACCCCGGGGATGGGTGCAGGGTGTCAGAGTCCACCCAGGTTCCACCCAGGGAGCCCTGGGGAAAGGCGAAGGGTGTCAGGGGCCACCCAGGGCACCCTGGGGATGGGTGCAGGGTGTCAGGGGCACCCACTGTCCATCAAGGACACCCTGGGGATGTGTGTAGGGTGTCAGGGGCCACCTAGAGCACCCCAGGGATGGGTGCAGGGTGTCAGGGGCCACCCAGGGAACCCTGGGGACGGGCGAAGGGTGTCAGGGGCCACCCAGGGTCTGCCCAGGGCACCCTGGGGATGGGTGCAGGGTGTCAGGAGCCACCCATGGTCCACCCTGGGGACGGGAGCAGGACACCAGGACCCCCAGCACAGACTCAGCCCCCTTTCCCCCGTCCCCAGCAGCACCTCGGGGCACCCTTGGGAGCCGAACCCACCCACCCCCCACCCCCGGCTCACCCTCCTCCTCCTTGCCCAGCTCCGAGACCGTCTCCATCTTGGCGGCGATGACGCTCTCCTCGAACTGGGCGTAGCTGTCGAAGACCTGCGTGAAGTCCCGCACCGTCATCACCGTCTGCACCGCCTCCTCGTAGACGTCACGGGCCTGCGGGGACAACGGTGCCGTCAGCAGTCCGGGCACCCCGGGGTGCCCACGGTCAGCTCCGGGCACCCAGGGTCTGCGGCGCTGGGGAACCTCCCGGCTCTGCGCGACGCCCGGGTTTTGGTGGCTCTGGGGTGCAGCAGGGTGCCAGGATGGCGCTTGGGTGGCCCAACCCTACATAGACACCCAGTTGTGGTGGTTCTGGGGTGCAGCAGGGTGCTGGGATGGCACTTGGGTGGCCTGTCCCTGTGTGACACCCAGCTGTGGTGGCTCTGGGGTGCAGCAGGGTGCTGGGATGGCACTTGGGTGGCCTGTCCCTGTGTGACACCCAGCTGTGGTGGCTCTGGGGTGCAGCAGGGTGCTGGGATGGCACTCGGGTGGCCCGATCTTGCATGACACCCAGCTGTGGTGGCTCTGGGGTGCAGCAGGGTGTTGGGATGGCACTTGGGTGGCCCGATCTTGCATGACACCCAGCTGTGGTGGCTCTAGGGTGCAGCAGGGTGCTGGGATGGCACTTGGGTGGCCCAACCCTACGTAGACACCCAGCTGTGGTGGCTCTAGGGTGCAGCAGGGTGCTGGGATGGCACTTGGGTGGCCTGACCCTGCATGACACCCAGCTGTGGTGGCTCTGGGGTGCAGCAGGGTGTTGGGATGGCACTTGGGTGGCCCAACCCTACGTAGACACCCAGCTGTGGTGGCTCTAGGGTGCAGCAGGGTGCTGGGATGGTGCTTGGGTGGCCTGTCCCTGTGTGACACCCAGCTGTGGGTGGCTCTGGGGTGCAGCAGGGTGCCGGGACAACACTTGGGTGGCCCTGTCCTGCATGACACCTGCACCCAGGTGGCTCTGCAGTGCAGCAGGGTGCCAGGACCACGCTTTGGTGGCCAGGCCCCACGTGACACCCATGTATAGGTGGCTCTAGGGTGCAGCATGGGGCCAGGATGGCGCTTTGGTGGCCTTATCCTGCACGACACCTGCACCTGGGTGGCTCTGGGATGGAGCAGGCTGCCAGGACAGCTCTTGGGTGGCCCAACCCCACATGTCACCCAGTTGGGGTGGCTCTAGGGTAGTGCAGAATGCCAGGACGGCTCTTGGGTGGCCCAACCCCATGTGTCACCCAGCTGTGGTGGCTCTAGGGTAGCGCAGGATGCCAGGACGGCTCTTGGGTGGCCCAGCCCTACGTGTCACCCAGCTGTGGTGGCTCTAGGGTAGCGCAGGCTTCCAGGACAGCACTTGGGTGGCCCAAACACATGTGTCACCCAGTTGTGGTGGCTCTAGGGTAGCGCAGGATGCCAGGACGGCTCTTGGGTGGCCCAGCCCTACGTGTCACCCAGCTGTGGTGGCTCTAGGGTAGCGCAGGCTTCCAGGACAGCACTTGGGTGGCCCAAACACATGTGTCACCCAGTTGTGGTGGCTCTAGGGTAGCGCAGGCTTCCAGGACGGCACTTGGGTGGCCCAACCCCACGTGTCACCCAGTTGTGGTGGCTCTAGGGTAGCGCAGGCTTCCAAGACAGCTCTTTGGTGGCCCAACCTCACATGTCACCCAGTTGTGGTGGCTCTAGGGTAGCGCAGACTTCCAAGACGGCTCTTTGGTGGCCCAACCTCACATGTCACCCAATTGTGGTGGCTCTAGGGTAGCGCAGGCTTCCAAGACGGCTCTTGGGTGGCCCGTCCCCGCGCGTCCCCTGCCTGCGGGTGGCCCCGGCGTGGCCGTACCTTCTCGAAGTGGCCGCTGCGGATGTAGTAGTCGGCCAGGGAGCACCAGAGCTTGCCCAGCTGGTCGGTGAAGCGGGTGAGGCCCCCGCGGATGATGGCGCCCGCGTCCAGCGACTTCACCTTGTCGGGGTGCTGCGAGATGAGGTCGCACAGCTCGTGCCACAGCTGCGCGGTGGGGGGCAGAAGGTGTCAGGGGGGGCAGCGGCACCCGGCCGAGACCCCCCCCTCCCAATCCCTGGGGAAGCTCCCTCCCGGCACCCATGGGAGCCCCCGGGACCACCTTGGCACCCACAGGAGCCCCCAGCATCTCTTAGCACCCTCCTGGACCTCTTGGCACCCGCCGGGATCCTTCCTAGCACCCCCTGGTACCTTCCTGGTGCCTGCTGGAGCCCCCAGCACCCCTTGGCACCCACCCGACACCCACGGGAGCCCCAGGACCTATTGGCACCCCCTCGGCACCCACAGGAGCCCCTGCCACCTCTTGGGAGCCCTTGGCACCCATCTGACATCCATGGGAGCCCCCAGCCCCCCTTGGCACCCACCTGACACCCACGGGAGCCCCAGGACCCATTGGCATCTCCTCGGCACTCACGGGAGCCCCTGGCGCCTCCTGGGAGCCCTTGGCACCCACCCGACACCCACAGGAGCCCCCAGCGCCCCTTGGCACCCACCTGACACCCACGGGAGCCCCAGAAGCCACTAGCACCCCCTTGGCACCCACAGGAGCCCCTGGCACCTCCTGGGAGCCCTTGGCACCCATTGGCACCACCTTGGCACCCATGGAAGCCCCAGGACCCACTGGCACCCCCTCGGCACCCGCGGGAGCCCCTGGCACCTCCTGGGAGCCCTTGGCACCCATTGGCACCACCTTGGCACCCATGGGAGCCCCAGGACCCACTGGCACCCCCTCGGCACCCGCGGGAGCCCCTGGCACCTCCTGGGAGCCCTTGGCACCCATTGGCACCACCTTGGCACCCATGAGAGCCCCCAGCCCCCCTTGGCACCCACCCAACACCCACGGGAGCCCCAGGACCCATTGGCATCCCCTCGGCACCCACGGGAGCCCCTGGCACCGCTTGGGAACCCCCAGCACCCCTTGGCACCCACCCAACACCCATGGGAGCCCCAGGAACCATTGACACCCCACTGGCACCTGTGGGAGCCCCTGGCACTGCTTAGGAGCCCCCAGCACCCCTTGGCACCCACCCGACACCCTTGGGAGCCCCAGGACCCACTGGCACCCCCTCGGCACCCATGGGAGCCCCTGGCACCCCCTGGGAGCCCTTGGCACCCATTGGCACCACCTTGGCACCCATGGGAGCCCCCAGCACCCCTTGGCACCCATCTGACACCCATGGGAGCCCCAGGAACCATTGGCACCCACCTGGCACCCATGGGAGCCCCAGGACCCATTGGCACCCCCTCGGCACCCATGGGAGCCCCTGGCACCCCCTGGGAGCCCTTGGCACCCATTGGCACCCACCCGACACCCATGGGAACCCCAGGAACCATTGGCACCCCCTTGAAACCGCTTGGGAGCCCTTGGCACCCACCTGGCACCCACGGGAGCCCCCAGCACCCCTTGGCACCCCCCCGGCACCCCCGGGTGCCCCCGCCGGCAGCACCCACCTGGTAATTCGACTTGCCCTCCTTGGAGACGAACCTCTCGTCGTTAACGACCACGGCCAGGCGCACGGCGGCCTCGTCCAGGCGGTCGATGGAGCGCAGGTACTCGATGTACTCCTCCGCGTTCTCCGGGCTCAGCTGGGGACGGGGACACCTCCGTCCAGGTCCCCCGGCCACCTCCGCGTCCCCCTGCCACCTCCGTGTCCATCCCACGTCCCCCTGCCACCTCCGTCCCTGTCCGTGTCCCCGCGTCGCCCTGCCTCAAGTTCTCTGTGGCATCTCCGTCCCTGTTCCGTGACCACCTGCCATCTTCGTCCATGTCCTTCTGCCACTTCCATGTCCCCCTGCCACTTCCATCTCCATCCCACGTCCCTCTGCCACCTCTGTCCCTGTCCGTGTCCCCGCGTCGCCCTGCCTCAAGTTCTCTGTGCCATCGCCGTGCCTGTTCCGTGACCACTTGCTATCTTCATCCATGTTCTCCTGCCACCTCCGTGTCCTCCTGCCACCTCTGTGTCCATCCCACGTCCCCCTGCCACCTCTGTCCCTGTCTGTGTCCCTACGTCGCCCTGCTTCAAGTTCTCTGTGCCGTTGCCGTGCCTGTTCTGTGACCGCCTGCCATCTTCATCCATGTTCTCCTGCCGCCTCCGTGTCCCCCTGCCACCTCTGTCCCTGTCCCCGTGTCCCTGCGTCGCCTGCCTCAAGTTCTCTGTGCCATCTCCGTTCCTGTTCTGTGACCACCTGCCATCTTCGTCCATGTTCTCCTGCCACCTCCGTGTCCATCCCACGTCCCCCTGCCACCTCTGTCCCTGTGTCCCTGCGTCGCCCTGCCTCAAGTTCTCTGTGCCATCGCCATTCCTGTTCCGTGACCACCTGCCATCTTTGTCCACGTCCCCCTGCCACCTCTGTCTCCATCCCACATCCCTCTGCCACCTCTGTCCCTGTCTGTGTCCCTGCGTCGCCCTGCCTCAAGTTCTCTGTGCCATCTCCGTCCCTGTTCTATGACCACCTGCCATCTTCATCCATGTTCTCCTGCCATCTCCATTCATGTTCTCCTGTCACTTCCATGTCCCCCTGCCACTTCCATCTCCATCCCACGTCCCTCTGCCACCTCTGTCCCTGTCTCCGTCTCCCCACGTCGCCCTGCCTCAAGTTCTCTGTGCCATCTCCGTCCCTGTTCTGTGACCACCTGTCACCTTTGTCCATGTTCCCCTGCCACCTCCATCTCCATCCCACGTCCCTCTGCCACCTCTGTCCCTGTCCGTGTCCCCGTGTCCCCCTGCCCCAAGTTCTCTGTCTCATCTCCGTCCCTGTTCCATAATCCTCTGTCACCTCTGTTCATGTCCTCCGGCCACCTCCGTCCATGTCCCCCTGCCACCTCCATGTCCTCCTGCCATCTCCATCCATGTCCCCTGCCACTTCCATCTCCATGCCACATCTCCCTGCCACCTCCATCTCTGTCCCGTGTCCCCGTGCCCCAAGTTCTCTGTGACATCTCTGTCCCTGTTCTGTGACCACCTGCCACCTCCCTCCATGTCCCCCTGCCACCTCCATCTCCATCCCGCGTCCCCCTGCCACCTCTGTTCCTGTCTGTGTCCCTGTGTCGCCCTGCCCCAAGTTCTTTGTGCCATCTTCGTCCCTGTTCCACGACCCCGGCCACCTTCATCCATGTCTCCCTGCCACCTCTGTCCCCATCCCACATCCCTCTGCCACCTCTGTCCCTGCCCTGTGTCCCCGAGTTCCTTTCCCACGTGCCCCTGTCCCTGCCCAAGGCCTCCATGACACCTCTACTCCTGGCCTCTGTCCCCCTGCCACCTCCGTCCCTGTCCTGCTTCCCTGTCACCTTCATCCCTGCCCCAATGTCCCCCCGCCACCTCTGTCCCCATCCCAATGTCCCCCCGCCCCGGCTCCTGACACCCAAACCACCTCCATTCCCACCGCGTCCCTCTGTCCCCTCCGTCCCCGTGCCACCTCTGTCCCCTACATCCATCCCAACGCAGTGCCCACCGGTGGGCCCCGCCGAGACCAGCAGCACCCAGTGGCACCCAAGACTCCATGGGGGACTCCACCAGGACCAGCAGCACCCAGTGGCACCCAGGACCCCTTGGGGGCCCCGACGAGACCGGCAGCACCCGAGACCCCGCAGGGGACCCCACGAAGACCATCAGCACCCAGTGGCATTCGAGACCCCGTGGGGGACCCCACCAACACCGGCAGCACCCAAGACCCCGCAGGGGACTCCGCTGGGGCTGGCAGCACCCAGTGGCACCCAAGACCCTGTGGGGGACCCCACCAAGACCAGCAGCACTTGGTGGCACCCAGGACCCCACAGGGGACCCCACCAAGACCAGCAGCACCTGGTGGCACCCAGGACCCCACAGGGGACCCCACCAAGACCAGCAGCACCTGGTGGCACCCAGGACCCCACAGGGGACCCCGCCGAGACCAGCAGCACCCAGTGGCATCCAAGACCCTGCAGGGGACTCCGCTAGGACTGGCAGCACCCAGTGGCACCCAAGACTCCATGGGGAACACCACCAAGACCAGCAGCACCCAGTGGCACCCAGGACCCCACAGAGAACCCCACTGAGACGGGCAGCACCCAATGGCACCCTGGACCTCGTGGGGGACCCCACTGGGGCTGGCATCACCCAAGACCCCGCAGGGGACCCCACTAAGACCATCAGCACCCAGTGGCACCCGAGACCCCGCAGGGGACGCCACCGAGACCGGCAGCACCCAAGACCCCACAGGGGACTCCGCTGGGGCTGGCAGCACCCAGTGGCACCCGAGACCCCATGGGGGACACCACCAAGACCAGCAGCACCCAGTGGCACCCAAGACCCTGCAGGGGACTCCGCTGGGACTGGCAGCACCCAGTGGCACCCAAGACCCCATGGAGAACACCACCAAGACCAGCAACACCCAGTGGCACCCAGGACCCCGTGGGGGACCCCACCGAGACCAGCAGCACCCAGTGGCACCCGAGACCCCGCGGGGGACCCCACTGAGACCAGCAGCACCTGGTGGCACCCAGGACCTCGTGGGGGACCCCGCTGAGACCGGCAGCACCCCGCAGCACCCGGGCGCCTCCTCCTACCTTCAGGTAGCGGCGGTAGACGCGCACGGCGGTCTCGGGCAGCGGGTGCCGGCGCACGAACTGCAGGTAGAGGGGCCAGACGCGGTGGTGCTGGGTGATGGGCAGCGCCCGCAGCGCCCGGTCGAAGGTGCGCCGGGTGCGGGTGACGCGGCCCTGCTCCACCAGGAACTGGCAGTAGTCCAGCCAAATGCGGGGCATCTGCGGGGGGTGGGGGGGGGCGCCCGGAGGGCCGTTAGCTGGGGTGGGCGGGGCAGTTGTAGGGCCGCGAGGGGGTTATGGGGGCAATTAGAGGGGTGTCGGGGGGGTTACGGGGGCAGTTACGGGGCTGGGGGGGCAAGAAGAGGGGTGCCGGGGGGGTTATGGGGGCAGTTAGGGGAGCACGGAGCTATTGCAGAGGCAGTTAGGGGGCTGGGGGGGTCACGGGGGCAGTTATGGGGCTGGGGGGGGAAGAAGAGGGGTGTCGGGGGGGTCACGGGGGCAGTTACAGGGCTCTGGGGGGGCTCTGGGGGCAGTTACAGGGGTGTCGGGGGGTCACGGGGGCAGTTACGGGGCTCTGGGGGGGTCACGGGGCAGTTACGGGGCTCTGGGGGCAATTACAGGGGTGTCGGGGGGTCACAGGGGCAGTTACAGGGATGTCGGGGGGTCACAGGAGCAGTTACGGGGATGCACGTGTCCCATCTCTGTGTCCCCTCTCCACGTCCCTCCGTGTCCCCTCCGCATGTCCACGTCCCTCTGTGTATCCACGTCCCTCCGTGTGTCCGTGTCCCTCCATGTCCCTCTGTGTCCCCTCCGTACATCCGTGCCCCGTGTCCCCACTCCATGTCCCTCTGTGTGTCCACGTCCCTCCAGGTCCCCACTCCACATCCCTCCGTGTCCTCTCCACGTGTCAATGTCCCTCCAGGTTCCCTCTGCATGTTCATGTCCCTCCAGGTCCCCTCTCCATGTCCCTCCGTGTCCCCTCTGTACATCTGTGCCCCCGTGTCCCCACTCCATATCCCTCCGTGTCCTCTCCACGTGTCCCTGTCCCTCCAGGTCCCCTCTGTGTATCTGTGCACCTGTGTCCACACTCCACGTCCCTCCATGTCCTCCCTGCATGTCCGTGTCTCTCCAGGTCCCCTCTGTGTGTCCGTGTCCCTCAGGGTCCCCACTCCACATCCCTCCATGCGTCCATGTCCCTCCGGGTCTCCTCTGTACATCTGTGTCCCCATGTCCCCACTCCACGTCCCTCCATGTCCTCCCTACATGTCCACGTCTCTCCATGTCCTCTCCACACGTCCATGTCCCTCCAGGTCCCCTCTGCATGTCTGTGTCCCCATGTCCCCACTCCACGTTCCTCCATGTGCTCTCCACGTGTCCACGTCCCTCCATGTCCTCTCCACACATCCATGTCCCTCCGTGTCCCCTCTGTACATCTGTGCCCCCGTGTCCCCACTCCATGTCCCTCCGTGTCCTCTCCACGTGTCCGTGTCCCTCCAGGTCCCCTCTGTGTGTCCGTGTCCCTCAGGGTCCCCACTCCACGTCCCTCCATGTCCTCCCTGCATGTCCACGTCTCTCCATGTCCTCTCCACACGTCCATGCGCCTCTGGGTCCCCTCTGCGTGTCTGTGTCCCCACGTCCCCACTCCACATCCCTCCACGTTCTCTCCACATGTCCATGTCCCTTCAGGTCCTCTCCACACATCCATGTCCCTCCGGGTCCCCTCCATGTGTCTGTGTCCCCACATCCCCACTCCACGTCCCTCCATGTTTTCTTTGCATGTCCGTGTCCTCTCTCTGTGTCCTCTACCCATATCCATGTCTTTCCATGTTCCATCTCCGTGTTCCTCCACGTCCCCTCTGTGGATCCGTGTCCCTTCTCCACACCTGTGACCTCTCAGAGCATCCATATTCCTCTGTCTTCTCTGTTCTCATGTCCCCTTTCCATGTCCCTCCACGTCCCCTCTGTGTCCTCTGCACGTGTCCATGTCCCTCCACATCCTCTCTGTGGATCTGTGTCCCCTCTCCATACCCATGTTCTCTCCGAATGTCCATATCCCTCTGTCTGCTCTGTCCCCGTGTCCTCTTTCCGTGTCCTTCCGTGTCCTTCCGTGTCCCTTCTCCACGTACTCTGCACACGCCCCTGTCCCTCCGTGTCCCTGTGTCCCCTTCCCGTGTCCTTGACGCTCTCCACGCGTCGGTGCCCCTCCATGCCCCCACTGCGCACGTGTCCCCCCCACACCCGGTCCTCTCCCCGCGGCCGTGTCCCCCTGTGGCCACGTCCCTCCGTGGTCGCGTCCCCCCGTGGCCGCGTCCCCGTCCCCGTGTCCCCGTGTCCCCGCACCTTGTGCATGAAGACGAGGGCGCGCTCGTGGCAGTTGTTCACCTCCTCGTAGGCTGGGTCGCTCACGCACTTGTGCTTCACCTGCTTCCGCCGCTGCTTCAGGTAGTTGTACCACAGCTTGTAGCTGTGGGCAAAGAGCACCCATGGGTGCCCTGGCCACCACCATGAGCACCCAAGCCACCTCCATGGCCATCGTCGTGGCCATGAGCAGCCAAACTGGGTGAGAAGCACCTACGGGCGCCTGAGCCACTGTCATGGCCACCACCATGAGCACCCAAGCCACCTCCATGGCCATCGTCGTGGCCATGAGCGGCCAAACTGGGTGAGAAGCATCTACGGGCTCCTGAGCCACTGTCATGGCCCCCACCATGAGCGCCCAAGCCACCTCCATGGCCATCGTCGTGGCCATGAGCGGCCAAACTGGGTGAGAAGCACCTACGGGTGCCTGAGCCATGGTCGTCAGCGCTCAAGCAACCACCACGAGAACTTGGGCCACCGTCTTGGTCACCGCCATGTCCATGAGCGTCCAAGCCACCTCCGTGGTCATCGTCATGGCCACGAGCATCCAAACTGGGTGAGAAGCACCTACGGGCACCTGAGCCACTGCCATGGCCCCCACCACGAGCGCCCAAGCCACCTCCATGGCCATCGTCATGGCCATGAGCGGCCAAACTGGGTGAGAAGCACCTATGGGTGCCTGAGCCACTGTCATGGCCACCACCACGAGCACCCAAGCCACCTCCATGACCATCGTCATGGCCATGAGCGGCCCAACTGGATGAGAAGCACCTACGGGTGCCCGAGCCATGGTCGTCAGCGCTCAAGCAACCACCACGAGAACTTGGGCCACCGTCTTGGTCACCGCCATGTCCATGAGCGTCCAAGCCACCTCCGTGGTCATCGTCATGGCCACGAGCATCCAAACTGGGTGAGAAGCACCTACGGGTACCTGAGCCACTGCCATGGCCCCCACCACGAGCGCCCAAGCCACCTCCATGGCCATCGTCATGGCCATGAGCGGCCAAACTGGGTGAGAAGCACCTATGGGTGCCTGAGCCACTGCCATGGCCACCACCACGAGCGCCCAAGCCATGGCCACGAGCACCCAAGCCACTGACAAGACCGTCGTCATGAGCACCCAAGTCATCTTCATGACCATCGCCATGACCATGAACGGCCCAACTGGATGAGAAGCACCTACGGGTGCCCGAGCCATGGTTGTCAGCGCTCAAGCAACCACCATGAGCACTTGAACCACTGTCTTGGTCACTGCCACGGCCATGAGCGTCCAAGCCACCTCCATGGCCATCGCCACGGCCATGAGCGGCCAAACCGGGTGAGAAGCACCTATGGGCGCCTGAACCATGGCCACGAGCACCCAACTCACTGCCATGGCCACCGCCATGAGCACCTGAGCCACCGCCACCACCACGAGCATCCAAACCGGGCGAGAGGCACCCATGGGTGTCCAAGCCACCACCACGAGCATCCAAACCAGGCAAGAAGCACCCATGGGCGCCCAAGCCACCACCACGAGCATCCCAACTGGGCGAGAGGCACCCATGGGCGCCCAAGCCACCACCACGAGCATCCCAACTGGGCGAGAGGCACCCATGGGTGCCCAAGCCACCACCACGAGCATCCCAACTGGGCGAGAGGCACCCATGGGTGCCCAAACTGCAGCCACGGGCAACATGGGGATCCCTGTCACCCCAGTCCCCTCATCGGGGGGATGTCCCCATCCTCCCCTGCCACGTCAGGGGACCCGGGTGGCCATCGTCACTCTGCCATCCTGTGAAGGCCCCGGGATGTCCCCTCCATCTCCCGCCCCACAAGGGAACATCTCTGTCACCTCCTGCCACCCCATCATGCCCCGCGTGATGATGTCTTTGTCACCCGGTGGCTGCGAGGACTGGGGACGTCCCTGCCATCCTGCTGCGTCCGTGAGGGCCTGGGGATGTCCCTGCCACCCACTTGCCCCACGAGAGGACATCCCTGTCACCCCCGTGGGCCCCGTGAGGGGCTGGGGACATCCCTGTCACCCCCTATCCCGTGAAGGGCCATCCCTGTCACCCTGCGCTCCCCGTGGGGACGTCCCCACCACCCCTCCGCTCTCCTGAGCATCTGGGGACACCGTTTTCACCCCGCATCCCATGAGGGGACGTCCCCACCACCCCGCCGTCCCCATAGGCACGTCCCCACCACTCCGCGCTCCCCGTGGGGACGTCCTCGTCACCCCTCTGCTCTCCCGAGCGGCTGAGGACACTGTTTTCCACCCTGTGTCCCACAAGAGGACGTCCCCACCGCCCCGCGCCCCCCATAGGGACGTCCCCACCACCCCGCCGCCCCCATGGGGACGTCCCCACCACCCCGCCGTCCCCATAGGCATGTCCCCACCACCCCTCCACTCTCCCAAGAGGCTGAGGACACTGTTTTCCACCCCGTGTCCCACAAGAGGACGTCCCCACCGCCTCACACCCCCCATAGGGACGTCCCCACCACCCCACCACCCCTCCGCTCTCCCGATCGGCTGAAGACACCGTTTTCCGCCCCGTGTCCCACAAGAGGACGTCTCCACCGCCCCGTACCCCCCATAGGGATGTCCCCACCACCCCGCCGTCCCCATAGGCACGTCCCCACCACCCCTCTGCTCTCCCGAGGGGCTGAGGACACCGTTTTCCGCCCTGTGTCCCACAAAAGAACGTCCCTACCGCCCCGTGCCCCCCATAGGGACGTCCCCGCTGCCCCGCGTGCCCCGTGGGGACGTCCCCACCACCCCTCTGCTCTCCCAAGCGGCTGAGGACACCATTTTCTGCCCCGTGTCCCACAAGAGAACGTCCCCACCACCCCATGTCCCACAAGAGGACATCCCCACCACCCCGCGCCCCCCATAGGGACGTCCCCGCCGCCCCGCGCCCCCCCGTGGGGACGTCCCCGTCGCCCCACCTGCCCGGCAGCTCCTTGAGGGCCCTCTCGTAGACGAGGTTGAGGCCCTGGCGCGGCCCCTTCTGCTTGGCCTCCACGTAGCGCAGCCAGCACTTGACCGAGAAGGGGTTGCGCAGGATCTCCTCCTCGTACTGCAGGTCCTCGTCCTCCTGCGGGCGCCGGCGTCACTCGGGGTGGCGGGGACACGGGGGACGCGGGGAGTGCGGCATGGGCACGCAGGGACGGGGATTGGGGATGCGGATGGGATGTGGGACAAGGGACGTAGAGACGTGGACGTGAGAGGAATGGGGACGCAGGGATGGGGGACGCAGGGACGTGAGGAGGACGGGGACATGGGGATGGGGACGCGGGGACAGGGACGTGAGAAGGACGGGGACACAGGGATGGGGATGGAGGACACAGGGATGTGAGGAGGACAGGGATGCGGATGGGGGATCGGGGACACGGGGATCGGGGACGCGAGATGGGACAAGGGATGGGGACGCAGGGATGGGGATGGGGGACGCAGGGACGTGAGGAGGACAGGGATGGGGACGTGGGGACAGGGACGCGGGGATCGGGAACGTGAGATGGGACAAGGGATGGGGACACGGAGACGTGGACGTGAGAGGGACGGGGACGTGGGGAGGGGGATGCAGAATGCAGGGACAGGGACGTGAGGGGACAGGGATGGAGACGTGGGGACGGGGATGGGCGAAGCAGGGATGGGGACATGAGGGGAACGCAGGGATGGGGGACAGGGATGGGGACGTGGGGACAGGGACGGGGGACACAGGGACGGGGACGTGAGGGGAACGCAGGGACGGGGGACAAGGATGAGGACACGGGGACGTGAGGGGGACACAGGAATGCAGGGATGGGGGACGCAGGGATGGGGGACATGAAATGGGACAAGGATATGGAGACGTGAAGGGGACAGGGACGGGGATGCGACAAGGACACACGGATGTGAGGGGGACCAGGATGGAGACACAGGGATGGGGATGGGACAAGGACACAGAGACATGAAGGGGACAGGGATGAGGACACAGGAACAGGGATGGAACAAGGACACGAAGACGTGAAAGGAACAGGGATGGGAACACAGGAACGGAGATGGGACAAGGACACGGAAACGTGAAGGGGACAGGGATGGGGACACAAGAACGGGGATGGGACAAAGACATGAAGACGCGGATGTGAGAGGGACGGGGATGGGAACAGGATTGGGACAGGGAGGTGAGGGACACAGGGACACGGGGACACAGGGACACGGGGACAGGAACCCCCAGGGCCGCGGTAGCACAGATGTGACGCGGGGTGGGGACACGGGGACACGAGAGGGACGGCGACGGGGATGGCGACGGGAGGGAGCACGGCGAAAGGAGGGGGGACAGCGACACGGGGGGAGGGGACACGGGGGGGGGGGGACACGGGGACAGCTCGGCCCCCGATACCACCACGGTGCATGAGGCCGGGTGGGGGGGGGGGGGGAGGGTCGGGGGTCCCCAGGGCCACCCCAGATGGGGACGGGGACCCCCCCCACCCGCCCCAGCACCCAAGGGCCCCCGCCCCTCCCCCACCCTGGGCACCCACCCCCAGGCCCTCAAAAGGGGGGGGAAGCCCCGCCCCCTCCCCCCTCCCGGGGCGGGGTCTCCCGCCCTGCCGCCTCCACTCACGAAGCGCAGCTCCGCCCGCCCCGCGCCCGCCGCCGCCGATGCCGATGTCGATGCCGCCGCCGATGCCGATGCCGATGCCGCCGCCGCCACCGGCGGCGCCTCCTGCTCCGGCATCGCCGCTCCGGCCCCGCCGCTCGCTTCCGCCCCCACTTCCGGCGCGCCGCGATGACGTCAAGAACCCGCGCCCCACCCCCGCCGCGCGCCCATTGGCCGCCGCCACCTCCCCTCGCCCCGCCCTCCCCCCCTCCCTCCCCCCGCCTTCGCCGCGTCCCGCCCCTCGCGGCGCCGCCCGCCAATGGGCGCCGCCGCTGCTCCGAACCCGGCCAATGGGCGGCGACGCCGCTCTGATGCCGGCCAATGGGCGGCGGGCTTGTTGCCCCGGGCGGAGGCCGGAAGGGCCTGAGCGGGGAAGGGAGCCGCCATGGGGGTGAAGCTGGAGGTCTTTCGGGTGGGCGAGGCCGCAGGGGGGGAGGCGGAGCTGGGGGGGCAGCGGGGGGGAGAGGGGGGGTAACAGGGCCCGGGGGGCAATAAGGGGGGGCAGTGGGGGGTATTAGGGCCCGGGAGGGGCAATAAGGGGGATAGTGGGGGGGTATTAGGCCCGGGAAGGGCAATAAGGGGGGCAGTGGGGGGGTATTAGGCCTGGGGGGGCAATAAGGGGGGGCAGTGGGGGGGTATTAGGCCCGGGGGGGCAATAAGGGGGGGCAGTGGGGGGTATTAGGCCCGGGGGGGGCAATAAGGGGGGGCAGTGGGGGGGCAATAAGGGGGATAGTGGGGGGGTCCTGCCCCTGTGGGTTGGTGACACTGGTGACACCTTGCCCCCGTGGGTGACCCTGGGGACCTCCCGTGTGGGCAGGGTGACACTGGGGACGTCCTACGTGGGCTGGTGACCCCAGTGGACCTGCTGCCCCCATGGGTGACCCAAGGGACCTCCTGTCCCTGTAGGTGACCCTGGGGACCTCCTGCCCCCATGGGTGACCCCAGTGGACCTCCTGCCCCTGTGGATGACCCTGGGGGACCTGCTGCCCCCGTGGGTGACCCTGGGGACCTCCTGCCCGGGCAGGGTGACACTGGGGACGTCCTATGTGGGCTGGTGACCCCAGTGGATCTGCTGCCCCCATGGGTCACCCTGGGGACCTCCTGCCCCCGTGGGTGACCCTGGGGACCTCCTGCCCGGGCAGGGTGACACTGGGGACATCCTATGTGGGCTGGTGACCCCGGGGGACCTGCTGCCCCCATAGGTGACCCAAGGGACCTCCTGCCCGGGCAGGGTGACACTGGGGACATCCTATGTGGGCTGGTGACCCCAGTGGACCTCCTGCCCCCGTGGGTGACCCAAGGGACCTCCTGCCACCGTGGGTGACCCTAGTGGACCTGCTGCCCCCGTGGGTGACCCTGGGGACCTCCCGTGTGGGCAGAGTGACACTGGGGACATCCTACATGGGCTGGTGACCCCAGTGGACCTGCTACCCCCATGGGTGACCTCGGGGGGATGTGGGCAGCCCCCGGCGGCGCGTCCCCGGGCCCCGCGGTGACGTCCCCTCGTCTGTCCCCCCCCCCCCAGATGCTGCTCTACCTCTCCTTCCCCGTCACCATGTTCTGGGTGTCCAACCAGGCCGCTTACTTCGAGGAGCACGTGGTGCGGCGCAAGGTGGGCGCCCGGACGCCTGGGCCCCCACGGTGGGGGAGGGTCCTGGGGGGCACCCGGACGCCTGGGCCCCTGTGGCGGGAGAAGGTCCTTGGGGGCACCCGGACGCCTGGGCCCCCATGGTGGGAGAAGGTCCTTGGGGCACCCGGACGCCTGGGCCCCCGTGGTGGGAGAAGGTCCTTGGGGCACCCGGACGCCTGGGCCCCTGTGGTGGGAGAAGGTCCTTGGGGGCACCCGGACGCCTGGGCCCCCGTGGTGGGAGAAGGTCCTTGGGGGCACCCGGACGCCTGGGCCCCTGTGGGGAGCTGGGTTCCCTGGGGCACCCGGACGCCTGGGCCCCTGTGGTGGGAGAAGGTCCTTGGGGGCACCCGGACGCCTGGGCCCCCGTGGTGGGAGAAGGTCCTGGGGGGCACCCGGACGCCTGGGCCCCCGTGGGGAGCTGGGTTCCCTGGGGCACCCGGACGCCTGGGCCCCTGTGGTGGGAGAAGGTCCTTGGGGGGCACCCGGACGCCTGGGCCCCCACTGCGGGGGGGGGGTCCTGGGGGTCTCCCGGACGCCTGGGCCCCTCGGACACCGGGCCCCCCCCACCCCGCTGACACTTCCTCCCCTTTCCGCAGAGGGAGATTTTCCCGCCGGACGACGCCGAGCGGGTAAGAGACCCGCGGCCGCGTGTCCCCCGCCCCTGTCCCCACCGCCGTCCCCTCCCCTCCCGCGGGAGCCGCCTTGGCACCCATGGGTGCCCCGGCGTCCCCTGACCCCCCACCCCCGCCCCCGTTGTGTGCCCGCAGCGGAGGGAGATGCGGGAATTCAAGGAGCGGCTGCGGAAGATGCACGAGGAGAAGGTGCTGCGGGCGAGCCGCGACTGAGGGCGCCGGGGACACGGCGGGGACACTGCGGGGACACGTTCTGATGCCATCGCGGTGGCCTGACGCCATTGCTGGGGCCACATGGACATGTCCTGACGCCATCACGGCGTCCTGACGCCATCGCTGGGGCCATGGGGACGTGTCGTGACACCATCGTGGCGTCCTGACGCCATCGTTGGGGCCTCGTGGACGTGTCCTGATGCCATCGCGGCGTCCTGACGCCATCGCTGGGGCCACGGGGACGTGTCCTGACGCCATCGCGGTGTCCTGACGCCATCGTTGGGGCCACGGGGACGTGTCGTGACACCATCGTGGTGTCCTGACGCCATCGCTGGGGCCATGGGGACATGTCGTGACACCATCACGGTGTCCTGACGCCATCGCCGGGGCCACGTGGACGTGTTGTGACGCCATCGTGGTGTCCTGATGCCATCACCGGGGCCACAGCGGGGACATGTGGACACATCCTGATGCCATCGCAGTGTCCTGACACCATTGCTGGGGCCTCGTGGACGTGTCGTGACACCATCATGGTGTCCTGACACCATCGCTGGGGCCACGGCGGGGACAGCAGGGACACGTGGACGCGTCCTGATGCCATCACGGCATCCTGACACCATCACCGGGGCCACAGCAGGGACACGTGGACGCGTTCTGACGCCGTCACGGTGTCCTGACGCCATCGCTGGGGCCGCGTGGATGTGTCCTGATGCCATCGCGGTGTCCTGACGCCATCGCTGGGGCCACGGCAGGGACGACAGGGACACGTGGACGCGTCCTGATGCCATCGCGGTGGCCTGACGCCATCGTTGGGGCCACGTGGACGTGTCATGACACCATCACGACGTCCTGATGCCATCGTCAGGGCCATGGCGGGGACGGCAGGGACACGTGGACGTGTCCTGATGCCATCATGGCATCCTGACGCCATCGTTGGGGCCGCGTGGATGTGTCGTGACACCATTGCGGTGTCCTGACGCCATCACTGGGGCCACGGCAGGGACGACAGGGACACGTGGACGCGTTCTGATGCCATCACGGCATCCTGACACCATCGTTGGGGCCGCGTGGACGTGTCGTGACACCATTGCGGTGTCCTGACGCCATCGCTGGGGCCACGGCAGGGACGACAGGGACACGTGGACGCGTCCTGATGCCATCGCGGTGTCCTGACGCCATCGTTGGGGCCACGTGGACGTGTCATGACACCATCATGACGTCCTGATGCCATCGTCAGGGCCATGGCGGGGACGGCAGGGACACGTGGACGTGTCCTGATGCCATCACGGCATCCTGACACCATCGTTGGGGCCGCGTGGACGTGTCGTGACACCATTGCGGTGTCCTGACGCCATCGCTGGGGCCACGGCAGGGACGACAGGGACACGTGGACGCGTTCTGATGCCATCGCGGTGTCCTGATGCCATCATTGGGGCCACGTGGACGTGTCGTGACACCATCACGGCGTCCTGACGCTATCGCCGGGGCCACGGCGGGGACAGCAGGGACACGTGGACACGTCCTGATGCCATCATGGTGTCCTGACACCATCGTTGGGGCCACGTGGACGTGTTGTGACACCATCACGGCGTCCTGACGCTATCGCCGGGGCCACGGCGGGGACAGCAGGGACACGTGGACGCGTTCTGACACCATCATGGTGTCCTGACACCATCGTTGGGGCCACGTGGACGTGTCCTGATGCCATCGCGGTGTCCTGACGCCATCGCTGGGGCCACGGCAGGGACGACAGGGACACGTGGACGCGTTCTGATGCCATCACGGTGTCCTGACGCCATCATTGGGGCCACGTGGACGTGTCCTGATGCCATCACAGCGTCCTGACGCCATCACCGGGGCCACGGTGGGGACGGCAGGGACACGTGGACACGTCCTGATGCCATCATGGTGGCCTGACGCCATCGCTGGGGCCTCGTGGATGTGTCATGACACCATCATGGCGTCCTGACGCCATCGCTGGGGCCTCGTGGATGTGTCATGACACCATCACGGCGTCCTGACGCCATCGCCGGGGCCACGGCGGGGACGGCAGGGACACGTGGACGTGTCCTGATGCCATCACGGCATCCTGACACCATCGTTGGGGCCTCGTGGACGTGTCGTGACGTCATCACGGCGTCCTGACACCATCACCGGGGCCACGGCAGGGACACGCGGACGCGTCCTGATGCCATCATGGTGGCCTGACGCCATCGTTGGGGCCTTGTGGACGTGTCGTGACGTCATCACGGCATCTTGACATCATCACCGGGGCCACAGCAGTGACAGCGGGGACATGTGGACGTGTCCCGATGCCGTCGCAGCATCCTGACCCCATCACTGGGGCCACGTTGGTGACAGAGGGGGACACGTGGACGCGTCCTGATGCCATCACGGCGTCCTGACACCGTTGCTGGGGCCACATCAGCAACGTTGGGGACATGGGGACACGTTCTGATGCCATCACGGCATCCGGATGCCATCGCCGTGGCCACGTTCGTGACGGAGGGGGACACGCGGACGTGTCCTGACACCGTCACGGCATCCTGACACCATCGCTGTGGCCATAGCGGTGACCAAAGGGACACGTGGACGTGGCCCGACACCATGGACACGTCCTGATGCCATTGCCGCGGCCGTATCAGTGACAACGGGGACACGTGGCCATAACGGTGACGGAGGGGACACGTGGCGGTGGCCTGACACCATCGCCGTGGCCACGTCGGTGACGGAGGGGACACGTGGCCGCAACCTGACGCCATCGTTGTCACGTCAGTGACGGAGGGGACGTGGCGGCTGGCACTGGCACCCCGGGGTGCTGCGGTGTCACCGGGGGTGGCCCCACGTGGGGGGGGGACGTGGGGACGCCGCAGTGTCCCCAGGGCACAATAAACGGTGCTGGCTCCTTCCTGCCCTGCCCGGCTGCCACGTGTGTCCCCCACTGCCACCGAGGCGTCCCGTGTCCCCAAGTGTCACCTGCTGACCTAGGTGTCCTGTGTCCCCTAGTGCCACCCAGGTGTCCCGTGTCTCCTGGTGCCACCCGCCACCCTGGGTGTCCCATGTCCCCCAGTGTCACCTGGGTGTCCCATGTCCCCTGATGCCACCCACTGCCCCAGGTGTCCCCCATCCCCTGGTGCCACCTGGGTGTCCCGTGTCCCCGACTGCCACCCGCCAACCTGGGCATCCCCTGTCCCCTGGTGCCACCCAGGTGGCCCATGTCCCCTAGTGCCACCCACCAACCTGGGTGTCCCATGTCCCCTGGTGCCACCCAGGTGTCCCATGTCCCTGAGTGCCACCTGCCAACCCGGGTGTTTCCTGTCCCCCGTGCCACCTGGGTGTCCTGTGTTCCCAGGTGCCACCCGCCAACCTGGGTGTCCCATGTCCCCTAGTGCCACCCAGGTGTCCCGTGTCCCCAAGTGCCACCCGCTGACCTGGGTGTCCCATCTCCCCTAGTGCCACCCGGATGTCCCGTGTCTCCAAGTGTCACCCACTGACCCAGGTGTCCCACATCCCCCAGTGCCACCCAGGTGTCCCGTGTCCCTGAGTGCCACCCACCAACCTGGGTGTCCCGTGTCCCTGGTTGCACCCCCCAACCCAGGTGTCCCCCATCCCCTGGTGCCACCTGGTGTCCCTGAGTGCCACCCACTGACCCAGGCGTCCCCTGTCCCTAGGTGCCACCCACCAACCTGGGTGTCCCATGTCCCCTAGTGCCACCCAGGTGTCCATGTCCCCAAACGCCACCCGCCGCCCCGGGTGCCACAGACCACGCGGGCTCGTGCCGGGGGGGGGGGGGAACCACGGGCGTTTATTGGGGGGGGGGTGACAGGTGACGGGGGCACCCGGTGGCGCTGGGACGGCGGGGACGGCGGCTCGGTGGCACCGCGTGGCTCCGGGGCGCTCACTTCTGCGGGGACACACGGGTGACGCCGGGGGGGGTGGTGACGGGGGGCCACCGCGGTCCCCCGTCACCCCCGGGGAGCAGTTTTTGGGGGGGGGGTCGTGTCTCTCCCCTCCCCCCCCCCCCCGGCCAGGTCCCCCCCACCTGAGGTTCCTCCCCAGGGTGTCCCCCCCCCACCCGTGGGTGCCCCCTCGAGGTGCCCCCCCCCCGGCTGTCGGTCCCCGCCCCCGTGGGTTTCCCCCCCCCCGTGGGTGCACCCCCACCCCTCGGTCCCCCCCGGGTTTCCCCCCCCCGTGGGTGCCCCCTCCAGGTGTCCCCCCCCCGGGTTCCCCCCCCCACCCCTGGGTGCCTCCCCCACCCCTGGGTCCCCCCCCCGACGTGCCCCCCCCCGGCTGTCGGTTCCCCCCCCGTGGGCCCCCCTGTGGGTGCCCCCCCCCGTGAGTGCCCCCTCCAGGTGCCCCCCCCGTGGGTGTCCCCCCCCCGTGGGTGTCCCCCCGGGGGCGGGCGCACCTTGGGCGGGGGGAAGCCGGGCAGCTGCGCCACGGGCAGGCGCCGCTCGTCCATGCGGCGCCCCTGGACGTGCGCCAGCAGCTCCAGCAGCGACTCCGCCCCTGCCGCGCGTCACGCGTCACGGCCACGCCCCCCGCCCCGCCCACGCGCCGCGTCACGCGCCCCGCCCCCCCGCACCGCTCTCCTGGCCCGCTCCCTGCTCCGCCCCGCCCCCGCGCCCCGCCCCCGAGCCGCGCCCCGCCCCACCTGCGCGCCCCGCCCCCGCGCCCCGAGCCCCGCCATGCCACGCCCCCGCCCCGAGCTTCGCCCACCGCCAGAGCGCCCCGCCCCTGCCCCGCCTGCACACCACGCCCCCCGCCCGCCCCACCCCGCGCCCCGCCATGCACGCCTGCGCGCCCCGAGCCCCGCCCCCGCCCCGCCAGAGCCCCGCCCCGCCTGCACGACGACCCCGCCCCGAGCCTCGCCCACCGCCTGCGCGCCCCTCCCCCCGCTCCTGCCCCGCGCCCCGCCTCCGCCCCGCCTGCACACCACGCCCCCCGCCCCGCCCCCGCGCCCCTCCTGCACGCCTCGGCCCCACCCCGCCCCAGTCCACGCCCCCGAGCCCCGCCCCTCGAGCCCCGCCCCCCCGCGCGCTCGCGGGTCCCGCCCCCGCGGGGGCCCCGGCGCTGCAGCCGCCCCGGGTCCCAGCGCCCGCCCGCCGCGCTCACCGTCACCGTCGGCGTGGCCGTGGCCGAGGCCGTGGCCGTCACCGTGGCCGTGGCCGTGGCCGGGGGCCGCGGGGAGGCTGCAGCGCTGCTGCTCCATGCGGCTGCCCTGCACCGAGCTCAGCAGCGCGAAGAAGCTGCTCTGCTCCGGCGGCTCCGCCTGCGCCAGGCCCTCAGCACCCACCGCCCGGGGGGGCCCAGGCGTCCGGGACCCCCCTCACCACCACCCCCGGGACCCCCCCACCCCCATCCCGGGGCCCAGGTGTCCGGGACCCCCCCCCTCCCACACACACACCCAGGGGGCCCAGGCGTCCGGGACCCCCCCCCCCCACCCTTGGGTGCTCATCCAAAGGGACTCAGGCGTCCGGGATCCCCCCCGACACCCAGAGGGGGCCCAGGCGTCTGGGCCCCCCCACCCTTGGGTGCCCACCCTTGGGTGCTCATCCAAAGGGACCCAGGTGTCCGGGACCCCCCCCCACCCCCAAACACCCGCACACGCGTGAACCCCCGTCCGGCGGCCCCCGCCCCCCCCCCAGCACCCATGGGTGCCCCCCGCTCACCTCGCTGTCCTGGTCGGAGCCGGGCGCCGGCTCCTTCTTGGCCTCGTTGCCGCCCGGGAGCGCGGCCATGGGGTGCGGGGGGGGGGGGCGTCACGCGTGGGGGGGCGTCACGCGTGGGGGGGGCACCCGTCACGCGAGGCGGGCGGGTGGCAGAGGGTGACGCCGGGTGTCGCGGGTTCTGGGTGCCTCGGCCCTGGCGAGCACCCACCGAGCACCCACTGAGCACCCACCGAGCACCCACCCAGCACCCAGTGAGCACCTACTGAGCACCCAGTGAGCACCCAAGCACCTGCCAAACACGCGCTGAGCACCCACCCAGCACCCACTAAGCACCCACCGAGCACCCAAGCACCTGCCGAGCACCCACTGAGCATCTGCCAAGCACCCAGTGAGCACCCACCGAGCACCCGAGCACCCAAGCACCCACCCAGCACCTGCTGAGCACCCTGCAAGCCCCCACCAAGCACCTGCCCAGCACCCACCGAGCAGCACCCGAGCACCCACTAAGCACCCTGCAAGCCCCACCAAGCACCTGCCAAGCACCCACCGAGCACCCACTAAGTACTTGCCGAGCACCCGACTGAGCACCCACTGAGCACCCACCCAGCACCCCCTGAGCACCCAGCGAGCACCTGCCAAGCGCATCCGCCAAGCACCCCAGCACCCACCCGAGCACCCACCCAGCACCCGCCCAGCACCCAGCAAGCACCCACCGAGCACCCAAGCACCCACTAAGAACCTGCCAAGCACCCCAGCACCACCCGAGCACCCGCCCAGCACCCGCCCAGCACCCGGCAAGCACCCACCGAGCACCCAAGCACCTGTCGAGCACCCACCAAGCACCCACTAAGCAGCAGCCAAGCACCCGCCGAGCACCCAAGCACTGGCCAAGCACCCACCGAGCACCCGCCGAGCACCCACCAAGCACCCACTGAGTACCTACCGAGCACCCAAGCACCTGCCGAGCACACCACTGAGCACCCACCAAGCACCTGCTGAGCACCCTGCGAGCACCCACCCAGCACCCAAGCACTCCAGCACCCACCGAGCACCCAGTGAGCACCCACCGAGCACCTGCCAAGCACCCGCTAAGCAGCAGCCAAGCACCGGCCGAGCACCCACCGAGCACCCATCCGGCACCCCAGCACCACCCGAGCACCCACTGAGCACCGCTAAGAACCTGCCCAGCACCCGCCGAGCACCCGCCGCCGAGCACCCACTAAGAACCTGCCAAGCACCCCAGCACCACCCCAGCACCCACCGAGCACCTGAGCACCCACCCAGCACCCAAGCACCCACTAAGCACCCGCCCAGCACCCCCTGAGCACCCGGCAAGCACCCCAGCACCCACCGAGCACCCACCGAGCTCCCACCCAGCACCCACCCAGCACCCACCGAGCACCCAAGCACCCACTAAGCAGCACCCAGCACCCACCCAGCACCCGGCAAGCACCCCCTGAGCACCCACCGAGCACCCACCGAGCACCCACGGCCGCGCCGCCGCGGCCCCTTATAGCCGCCCCCCCCCCCCCCGTCCCCGGCCGCAGCCGGATGATCCGGATCATCGCGCGCCCACGCGGGGGAAGGGGGGGGAGGGAGAGGGGGGGCAGCACCCACGGGCACCCGGGGAGGGGGGGGGGCTCGGCGCGGCGCCAGGCTCTGCGGGGGGGGGGAGGGGAGGGGAGGGTGCCCCGAGGGTGCTTTGGGGTGCACTGGGGGTGGCAGGGGTGCTATGGGGGTGCCTGGGTGCATGAGGGGGTGCATGGGTGCTTTGGGGGGTGCATGGGTGCTTTGGGTGCTCTTGGGGTGCATGGGTGCCTCAGGGGCTGCATGGGTGCTTTGGGGTGCACTGGGGGGTGCATGGGTGCCCCGAGGGGTGCTTTGGGGTGCACAAGGGGGTGCATGGGTGCTTTGGGGGGTGCATGGGTGCATGAGGGGGTGCGTGGGTGCTTTGGGGTGCACTGGGGGGGTGCATGGGTGCTCTGGGGGGGGGAAGAGGGTGCTCTGGGGTGCACAAGGGGGTGCATGGGTGCTTTGGGGGGGTGCATGGGTGCTCCAGGGTGCACAAAGGGGGTGCATGGGTGCTTTGGGGGGGGTGCATGGGTGCTCTGGGGTGCACTGGGGGGTGCATGGGTGCATCCGGGCGTGCCTGGGTGCATGGGGGGGGTGCAGGGGTGCTTTGGGTGCTCTGGGGGTGCATGGGTGCCTCGGGGGCTGCATGGGTGCTCTGGGTGCACTGGGGGGTGCATGGGTGCACTGGAGTGCACAAGGGGGTGCATGGGTGCATTGGGGGGGCTGCATGGGTGCTTTGGGGTGCACCGGGACTGCATGGGTGCACTGGGGGGGGGTGCATGGGTGCATTGGGGGGCTGCATGGGTGCTATGGGGTGCATCAGGGGCTGCATGGGTGCTCTGGGGTGCACTGGGGGGGTGCAGGGTGCTATGGGGGTGCATGGGTGCTTTGGGGGGTGCATGGGTGCTTTGGGTGCTCTTGGGTGCATGGGTGCCTCAGGGGCTGCATGGGTGCTCTGGGGTGCACAAGGGGGTGCATGGGTGCATCGAGAGGATGCATGGGTGCTCCAGGGTGCATCAGGGGGTGCCTGGGTGCATTGGGGTGTGCATGGGTGCACTGGGGGGGTGCATGGGTGCTTTGGGGGGGGTGCATGGGTGCATTGGGGGGTGCACGTGTGCATGGGTGCACACGCACGCACTGGGGTGGGGGGGGCACCCACGGGTGCTGGGGGGGCCCTGTGGGTGCTGGGGGGGGGGGTCAGGGCACCCATAGGTGCCGGGTGGGGGTGGGGGGGGGCAGCAGCACCCACGGGTGCCCCCGATCTCCCCCCCCCCCCCGGCAGCAATTATCCAAATGGCGCCCGAATTCCTCCCCCCTCCCCCCCCCCGGACGCCTGGGCCCCTCGCCGGGGGGGGGAGGGGAGGGGAGGGGAGGACAGCCGGGCCCCGCCCCCCCGCCGCCAGGCCCCGCCCCCTCTTGCCCCTCCCCCGGACGCCTGGGCCCCCGCAGCTGGCAGCGAGGCGGGGGGGGTGTTGGAGGTGTTTATTGGGGGGGGGGCACCCATGGGTGCTGGGGGGGTGCGGGGGGGGTCACAGGCACCCTGGGTGCTGGGGGGGGGTCTTGGGCACCCCTGGGTGCTGGAGGTGTTTATTGGGGGGCACCCATGGGGGTGCTGGGGGGGTGCGGGGGGGGTCACAAGCACCCATGGGTGCCGGGGGGGCTCGGGGGGGGGGTCACAGACACCCCTAGGTGCTGGGGGGGGGGCTCAGGGGGGGGTCACAAGCACCCATGGGTGCTGAGGTGCTTATTGGGGGGGCACCCAGGGGTGCGGGGGGGGCTGGGGGGGTCACAGACACCCAAGGGTGCTGGAGGGTCTCGGGCACCCCTGGGTGCTGGAGGGGTGCAGGGGGGGTCACAGGCACCCCTGGGTGCTGGGGGGCTCGGGGGGGGGGCTCGGGCACCCAAGGGTGCTGGGGGGGGCTCGGGGGGGGTCACAAGCACCCAGGGGTGCTGGGGGGGGGCTCGGGGGGGTCACAAGCACCCAGGGGTGCTGGGGTGGGGTGCAGGGGGGGTCTCGGGCACCCATGGGTGCTGGGGGGGGGGCTCAGGCTCGGGCTCGTGGGCAGCGGCTGGTCCAGACCCTCCACGGCCTCCAGGAAGCTGGCGGCGTCGATGTGAGGGGACACGTGCAGGAGGTGGCTGGAGCCTGCGGGGACACGGGGGGACACGGTGACACGGGGGACACGGTGGGGACACGGGGGGACACGGGGGACACAGGGGGACACGGGGGGGACACGGTGACACGGGGGACCAGAGGGGGACACGGTGACATGGGGGGACACGGGGGGACACGGGGGGACACGGTGACACGAGGGGACACGGGGGGGACACGGGGGGACACAGGGACACGGGGGGACACGGGGGGGACACGGTGACACGAGGGGACACGGTGACACGGGGACAACGGGGGGGACACGGGGGACACAGTGACACAGAGGGGACACGGTGACACGGGGGACACGGAGACACAGGGGGGACACGGGGGGGACATGGGGACAGTGACGGGGGGACACAGGGACACTGGGGGGGGACACAGGGGACATGGGACACGGTAGGACATGGTGACACAGGGACACAGGGGGACACGGAAACACGGGGGGACACAGGGACACACAGGAGGGACACGGTGACATGGAGGACACGGGGGGGACATGGGGACACAGGGACACAGGGGGGACACAGGGACACAGGGGGACACAGGGGACACGGGGGGGATGTAGGGACACTGGGGACACAGGTGGGTGCTGGTAGGGACCCCAGGTGTGGGGGGGGGAGAGTGGGGCGGGGGGGGGCCCAGGCGTCCGGGTGGATCCCAGGGTGGGTGGGGGTGAGGGTGCCATAGGGGCCCAGGCGTCCAGGTGGGTCCCAGGGTGCCCGGGGGGGGTGAGGGTGCCGTGGGGCCCAGGCGTCAGGTGGGTGCAGCGGAGGGCCCAGGCGTCCGGGCGCCTCCCAGGGTGCCGGGGGTGGGTGGGTGGGGGTGAGGGTGCCGGGGGGGGAGGGGGCCCAGGCGTCCGGGCGGCTCCCAGTGCAGCCAGGTGGGTGCAGGAGGGGCCCAGGCATCCAGGTGGGTGTCAGGGTGCCCGTGGGGGGGGGAGTGAGGGTGCCATAGGGCCCAGGTGTCTGGGTGGGTGGCAGCAGGGGCCCAGGCGTCCGGGCGCCTCCCAGGGTGCCAGGGGTGGGTGGGTGGGGGTGAGGGTGCCGCAGGGGCCCAGGCGTCCGGGTGGGTCCCAGTGCAGCCAGGTGGGTGCAGCAGGGGCCCAGGCGTTCCGGGCAGGTCCCAGGGTGCCCAAGGGGGGTGAGGGTGCCGCGGGGGCCCAGGCGTCCGGGCGCCTCCCAGTGCAGCCAGGTGGGTGCAGCGGGGGCCCCAGGCGTCCGGGAGGCTCCCAGGGTGCCCAGGGTGGGGGTGAGGGTGCCATAGGGGCCCAGGCGTCCGGGTGGGTGCAGCAGGGGCCCAGGCGTCCGGGTAGGTCCCAGGGTGCCCGGGGGGGGTGAGGGTGCCATAGGGGCCCAGGCGTCCGGGCAGCTCCCAGAGCAGGTAGGTGGGTGCAGCAGGGGCCCAGGCGTCCGGGCAGCTCCCAGGGTGCCCAGGGTGGGGGTGAGGGTGCCATAGGGGCCCAGGCGTCCGGGTGGCTCCCAGGGTGCCCGGGGGGGGGGGGTGAGGGTGCCATAGGGGCCCAGGCGTCCGGGTGGCTCCCAGGGCGGGTGGGGTGGGGGTGAGGGTGCCATAGGTGCCCAGGCGTCCGGGTGGCTCCCAGGGTGCCCGGGGGGGGGGGGTGAGGGTGCCATAGGGGCCCAGGCGTCCGGGCGGGTCCCAGAGCAGCCAGGTGGGTGCAGCGGGGGCCCAGGCGTCCGGGCGCCTCCCGGGGTGCCGGGGGGGGGGGTGAGGGTGCCGCGGGGGGGGGGGGGGGGGGGGGCCCAGGCGCCCGGGCGCTCACCCAGCAGCAGGGTGCCGCCGGCTCCCACCTCGTAGGCGCAGCGGGTCTCGGCCAGCGCCGCCCCCCCCAGCAGGAAGAGCAGCACCCGCGGCGCCGCCGCCCCTCCCCCCCCCCCCGCCGAGCACCCCGGGGTGCCGCGGGCCCCGGTGCCACTGCCCGAAGCGGGCGCTGCGCGGGGGGGGGAGAGAGGCACCCGGTTACTCCCAGTTACTCCCAGTAGCCCCCCGGTTACTCCCAGTATCCCCTAGTTACCCCAGTGCCCCCCCAGTTACTCCCAGTATCTCCCAGTTACTCCAGTAGCCCCCAGTTACTCCAGTGCCCCCCCAGTTACTCCAGTAGCCCCCGGTTACTCCCAGTGCCCCCCAGTTACTCCCAGTATCTCCCAGTTACCCCAGTATCCCCCCAGTTACTCCCAGTATCCCCCAGTTACTCCCAGTGCCCCCCCAGTTACTCCAGTATCTCCCAGTTACTCCCAGTGCCCCCCCAGTTACTCCCAGTATCTCCCAGTTACCCCCAGTATCCCCCCAGTTACTCCCAGTATCTCCCGGTTACTCCCAGTATCGCCAGTTACTCCCAGTATCCCCCCAGTGCCCCTTTTCCCCCCCCAGTATCTCCCAGTTACCCCCAGTGCCCCCCCAGTTACTCCCAGTATCCCCCAGTTACTCCCAGTATCCCCCCAGTGCCCCCTTTACCCCCCCAGTATCTCCCAGTTACCCCCAGTATCCCCCGTTACTCCCAGTATCTCCCAGTTACTCCCAGTATCCCCCCAGTGCCCCTTTTACCCCCCCGTATCCCCCCAGTTACTCCCAGTATCGCCCAGTTACTCCCCAGTTACTCCCCAGTGCCCCTTTTCCCCCCCAGTATCTCCCAGTTACCCCAGTATCCCCCAGTTACTCCAGTATCTCCCAGTTACCCCCAGTGCCCCCCCAGTTACTCCCAGTATCCCCCCAGCTACTCCCAGTATCTCCCAGTTACCCCAATAACCCCCAGTTACCCCAATTACCCCCCAGGGCTCCCTTTACCCCCCCAGTATCTCCCAGTTACCCCCAGTATCCCCCCAGTTACTCCCAGTGCCCCCCAGTTACTCCAGTAGCACCCAGTTACCCCAGTTACTCCCCAGTGCCCCTTTTACCCCCCCAGTTACTCCCAGTATCTCCCAGTTACCCCCCAGTTCCCCCTTTTACCCCCCCAGTGCCCCCAGTTACACCCAGTATCACCCAGTTACCCCCAGTCCCCCCCCAGTTGCCCCAGTGCCCTTTTACCCCCCCAGTATCCCCAGTTACTCCCAGTATCCCAGTGGCTCCAAGTGCCCCTTTTACCCCCCCAGTATCTCCAGTTACCCCAGTTACCCCCCCAGTGCCCCTTTACCCCCCAGTATCCCCCAGTTACCCCAGTGCCCCCCCAGTTACTCCCAGTATCTCCCAGTTACCCCCAGTATCCCCCAGTTACTCCAGTATCCCCCAGTTACTCCCAGTGCCCCCCCAGTTACTCCAGTATCTCCCAGTACCCCAGTATCCCCCCAGTTACTCCCAGTATCCCCCCAGTTACTCCCAGTATCACCCAGTTACTCCAGTATCCCCCAGTTACTCCAGTAGCACCAGTTACCCCCAGTATCCCCCCAGCTACTCCCAGTATCTCCCAGTTACCCCAATAACCCCCCAGTTACCCCAATTACCCCCCCAGGGCTCCCTTTACCCCCCCAGTATCTCCCAGTTACCCCCAGTATCCCCCCAGTTACTCCCAGTGCCCCCCCAGTTACTCCAGTAGCACCCAGTTACCCCCAGTTACTA